>NC_092149.1:14257758-14385258 GCF_045791955.1 Oncorhynchus clarkii lewisi | reverse complement strand
CACAGGCCTGGTTCGAGGAGTAAGCCAGCATTTCATCACTACTTAACATTCTATCCAATGGGCTTACATTCCCTACATCCCGACTCGTCAGTAGTCCAGTTTAGGGTGAGGGTCAACAGACCAGGAGAGTGTGACCAGTGTTGACTGACCATGCTGTTTTTTGGGGGGGTGTCCTATCCTGGACACAGACACAGATTGTGCAACAGTATCAACAGTAGTGAGAAAGATGCTTTCTCAGCATCAGAACAGGACAAGTGTTTGGGCACCAGAGGAGGCTGGTGGGAGGAGCTATAGGAGGATGGGCCCATTGTAATGGCTGGAATGGAATAAATGGAACCGTATCAAACACATCAAGCATATGGACATTTTGACTGCGCTCCATTTATTCCATTGCAGCCATTACAATGAGCCAGTCCTCCTATAGCTCCTCCCACCAGCCTCATCTGTTGGGCACTGATCTGTTTGTTATAGCACCAGTCCTGCCAATGGAAAGTTCAATATACTTAAAAAAAAAAGATTTTATTGTCTGCTACATTCTATGTGTTCTATAAGGCAATGTCTAGTCTGTGTGTGTGTGTGTGTGTGTGTGTGCACGTCTGCATGCCATTTCTTGCTAGCTCTGACTGTCCTGATAGCTACTTTATTGAGGAAAAGTTTTACTTACTATATGACTGTGATGCGTGGTTGTCTCACCTAGCTATCTTAAGATGAATGCATTAACTGTAAGTACCTCTGGATAAGAGAATCTGCTAAATGACAGAAGTTAAGATGTGTGTGTTATTCTGTGTTTCTCTGTGTATGTAGACTGCAGAGCAGGAGGTGGAGCTGGAGCGTGGGGCCAGTGTGCGTGTGGTGACAGGGGAGGGGGACAGGGACAGTACGGATGGGAACGTCATCTGGGTGGACTACCCCAGTCTGCCTCAGGTCCTGGAGAAAGGAGGAAGGATCTATATCGACGACGGACTCATCGGACTAAAAGTCCTGGAGACAGGTAACACATCATTTAACACACACACACATTCTCACACACACACACACACACATTCACACACACACACACACTCTCACACACACACTCACACACACACTCACACTCACACACACTCACACACACACACACACACATTCTCACACACACACACTCACACACACACACACACACAAACATACTGCATCAAAACACATTACTGGAGATACAGTGTTGGTGCAGTGGTTCTTCCTTTAAAGGTTTTGACTTTATGTCGCGACCGTTTGTGGTACAGTGGGAGAACAAGTATTTGATACACTGACAATTTTGCAGGTTTTCCTACTTACAAAGCATGTAGAGGTCTGTAATTTTTTATCATAGGTACACTTCAACTGTGAGAGACGGAATCTAAAACAAAAATCCAGAAAATCACATTGTATGATTTTTAAGTAATTCATTTGCATTTTATTGCATGACATAAGTATTTGATCACCTACCAACCCGTAAGAATTCTGGCTCTCACAGACCTGTTAGTTTTTCTTTAAGAAGCCCCCCTGTTCTCCACTCATTACCTCTATTAACTGCACCTGTTTGAACTCGTTACCTGTATAAAAGACACCTGTCCGCATACTCAATCAAACAGACTCCAACCTCTCCACAATGGCCAAGACCAGAGAGCTGTGTAAGGACATCAGGGATAAAATTGTAGACCTGCACAAGGCTGGGATGGGCTACAGGACAATAGGCAAGCAGCTTGGTGAGAAGGCAACAACTGTTGGCGCAATTATTAGAAAATGGAAGAAGTTCAAGATGACGGTCAAACACCCTCGGTCTGGGGCTCCTTGCAAGATCTCACCTCGTGGGGCATCAATGATCATGAGGAAGGTGAGGGATCAGCCCAGAACTACACGGCAGGACCTGGTCACGGCAGGACCTGGGACCACAGTCTCAAAGAAAACCATTAGTAACACACTACGCCGTCGTGGATTAAAATCATGCAGCTCACGCAAGGTCCCCCTGCTCAAGCCAGCGCATGTCCAGGCCGTCTGAAGTTTGTCAATGACCATCTGGATGATCCAGAAGAGGAATGGGAGAAGGTCATGTGGTCTGATGAGACAAAAATATAGCTTTTGGTCTAACCTCCACTCGCCGTGTTTGGAGGAAGAAGAAGGATGAGTACAACCCCAAGAACACCATCCCAACCATGAAGCATGGAGGTGGAAACATCATTCTTTGGGGATGCTTTTCTGCAAAGGGGACAGGACGACTGCACCGTATTGAGGGGAGGATGGATGGGGCCATGTATCGCGAGATCTTGGCCAACAACCTCCTTCCCTCAGTAAGAGCATTGAAGATGGGTTGTGGCTGGGTCTTCCAGCATGACAACGAACCGAAACACACAGCCAGGGCACCTAAGGAGTGGCTCCGTAAGAAGCATCTCAAGATCCTGGAGTGGCCTAGCCAGTCTCCAGACCTGAACCCAATAGAAAATCTTTGGAGGGAGCTGAAAGTCCTTATTGCCCAGCGACAGCCCCGAAACCTGAAGGATCTGAAGAAGGTCTGTTTGGAGGAGTGGGCCAAAATCCCTGCTGCAGTGTGTGCAAACCTGGTCAAGAACTACAGGAAACGTATGATCTCTGTAATTGCAAACAAAGGTTTCTGTACCAAATATTAAGTTCTGCTTTTCTGATGTATCAAATACTTATGTCATGCAATAAAATGCAAATTAATTACTTAAAATCATACAATGTGATTTTCTGGATTTTTGTTTTAGATTCCTATGATAAAAATTACAGACCTCTACATGCTTTGTAAGAAGGAAAACCTGCAAAATCGGCAGTGTATCAAATATTTGTTCTCCCCACTGTAGATGGTGGCAGAATGTGGTAAATTGCGTCATTCTGGCAACAATGGCTTACACTTAAATAATGTGCCATAGAATTCTGTGGCATCCCGCAAGCTGTGCTGCAGTATGCCGCAACTTTTAAAGGAAGAACCACTGTACATGATCATACTGCACAGTCCTGGAGATAGACAAGCCATAAACAAATAAACATTCTCTACTTCTATCTCATGATCTGTTCTTATGACCTCCCTCCCTTCTCTTCCTCTCCCCTCTCTCCAGGTCCAGACTGGGTGGAGGCACTGGTAGAGAGTGGAGGTGTTCTGGGCAGCCGTAAGGGGGTCAACCTGCCGGGGTGTGACCTGGTGGACATGCCCGCTGTGAGTGAGCGTGATGAGGGGGACCTGAGGTTCGGCGTGGCCCAGGGGGTGGACATGGTGTTCGCCAGCTTCATCCGCTGTGGCCAGGATGTCAGGGAGGTCCGACGGGCCCTGGGGCCCTTCGGAAAGGACATCAAGGTGGTCAGCAAGGTGGAGAGTCGCCAGGGAGTACATAAGTGAGTGTGTGTGGAGGAGAAGAGAGAGAGGAAGAGACACAACATGAAGAGTCAACATGAATAGAATAACTTTCACTGAATTAGTAGCTTTACAGTCTCAGATTTACACATGAACAGCGCATATCTTCAGCCTCAGTAGATGGATACCCTGCTGTCAATACCTGCTGTTGGCCTTGGAATCACATGACTCATTCTGTATCTCTAACAATAAGATTCTATAATCTACAGTACATACAGTAAGACAACCATACTCCTGAATCCCCCCCCCCTTTATTTAGCTAGGCAAGTCAGTTAAGAACAAATTCTTATTTTCAATGACGGCCTAGGAACAGTGGGTTAACTGCCTTGTTCAGGGGCAGAGCGACAGATTTGTACCTAAATACAACTGTAATACAACTGTTGGGCTATATGTTTAGATTTGAAAAACATTCTGAGGCTGCATGATAGGACTCTGCTTTCTTGACATTGCTATCAACAAATCTAGTCCTACAGGCTCTGGTTTTATAGCACCAGGATGGTACTGTATGGTCAAGTGCCACAAAGAGGGACATAGGCAAATTACAGTTGGCTCAGAACAGAGCAGCACGGCTGGCCCTTAAATGTACACAGAGAGCTAACTTCAATAACATGCATGTCAATCTCTCCTGGCTCACAGTAGAGGAGCGATTGACTGCATCACTGCTTGTCTTTATGAGAGGTATGGACGTGTTGAAGGCACGGAGCTGTCTGTTCAAATGGCATGCACACAGCTCAAACACCCATGCATACCCCACAAGGCATGCCATTGCCACCAGGGGTCTCTTCACAGTCCCCAAGTTCAGAAAATACTCTGGGAAATGCATAGTACTACATAGAGCCATGGCTACATGGAACTATTCCACATCAAATAACTCAAGCAAGCAGTAGAATCAGATACCTTATGGAACAACGCGGACTGTGAAGAGACACACACACAGGCACTCACAAACGCATACGCACAGACACGCTAGGCATTTAACCCCATAGTGCCCTCCAAGCTCGTCATCAAGCTCGAGACCCTGGGTCTCGACCCCGCCCTGTGCAACTGGGTACTGGACTTCCTGACGGGCCGCCCCCAGGTGGTGAGGGTAGGCAACAACATTTCCACCCCGCTGATCCTCAACACTGGGGCCCCACAAGGGTGCGTTCTGAGCCCTCTCCTGTACTCCCTGTTCACCCACGACTGCGTGGCCACGCACGCCTCCAACTCAATCATCAAGTTTGCGGACAACACAACAGTGGTAGGCTTGATTACCAACAACGACGAGACGGCCTACAGGGAGGAGGTGAGGGCCCTCGGAGTGTGGTGTCAGGAAAATAACCTCACACTCAACGTCAACAAAACTAAGGAGATGATTGTGGACTTCAGGAAAAAGCAGAGGGAACACCCCCCTATCCACATCGATGGAACAGTAGTGGAGAGGGTAGTAAGTTTTAAGTTCCTCGGCGTACACATCACAGACAAACTGAATTGGTCCACCCACACAGACAGCATCGCAACCTCAGGAGGCTGAAGAAATTCGGCTTGTCACCAAAAGCACTCACAAACTTCTACAGATGCACAATCGAGAGCATCCTGTCGGGCTGTATCACCGCCTGGTACGGCAACTGCTCCGCCCACAACCGTAAGGCTCTCCAGAGGGTAGTGAGGTCTGCACAACGCATCACCGGGGGCAAACTACCTGCCCTCCAGGACACCTACACCACCCGATGTCACAGGAAGGCCATAAAGATCATCAAGGACAACAACCACCCGAGCCACTGCCTGTTCACCCCGCTATCATCCAGAAGGCGAGGTCAGTACAGGTGCATCAAAGCTGGGACCGAGAGACTGAAAAACAGCTTCTATCTCAAGGCCATCAGACTGTTAAACAGCCACCACTAACATTGAGTGGCTGCTGCCAACACACTGACTCAACTCCAGCCACTTTAATAATGGGAATTGATGGGAAATGATGTCAAATATATCACTAGCCACTTTAAACAATGCTACCTAATATAATGTTACATACCCTACATTATTCACCTCATATGTATATGTATATACTGTACTCTATATCATCTACTGCATCTTTATGTAATACATGTATCACCAGCCACTTTAACTATGCCACTTTATTTACATACTCATCTCATATGTATATACTGCACTCAATACCATCTACTGTATCTTGCCTATGCCGCTCTGTACCATCACTCATTCATATATCTTTATGTACATATTCTTTATCCCCTTACACTTGTGTCTATAAGGTAGTAGTTTTGGAATTGTTAGTTAGATTACTTGTTGGTTATTACTGCATTGTCGGAACTAGAAGCACAAGCATTTCGCTACACTCGCATTAACATCTGCTAACCATGTGTATGTGACAAATAAAATTTGATTTGATTTGATTTGACTCTACACACACGTACATTGTAATGTTGTAATATTGTTTTATTGTGGTATTATACATTTTGTATTATAGATACACTACAGTATACAGTACCAGTCAAACGTTTGGACACACCTCATTCCAGGGTTTTTCTATGATCAAGGTGAACTGGCAACAGACAAACAGAGAACACAGGTATAAGTACACTGGGGATAAGGGAGAAGATGGGCGACACCTGGAGGGGGGTGGAGACAAGCACAAAGACAGGTGAAACACACCATAGTGTGACAACTATGAAAAAACACATATGGAAACATGTAGTAACCAAAAAAGTGTTAAACAAATCTAAATATATTTTAGATTTTAGATTCTTCAAAGTAGCCATTTTTTGCCTTGATGACAGCTTTGCACACTCTTGGCGTTGGTTTGTCAAGATCTGTGTGGACGAACTTGACTGGCCTGCACAGAGTCCTGACCTCAAACCCGTTGAACACCTTTCGGGTGAATTGGAATGCCGATTGCGAGCCAGACCTAATCACTCAACATCAGTGCCTGACCTCATTAATGCTCTTGTGGCTGAATGGAAACAAGTCCCCACAGCAATGTTCCAACATCTACTGGAAAGCCTTCCCAGAAGAGTGGAGACAGTTATGCTTGTCCTATGTTGCTCTGTATGCTATGTCTTGCTTGTCCTATGTTGCTATGTCTTGCTTGTTCTATGTTGCTATGTCTTGCTTGTTCTATGCTGCTATTGTCTATATTGTAATTGTTTTTAATAACCTGCCCAGGGACTGCGGTTGAAAATTAGCCGGCTGGCTAAAACCGGCACTTTTACTGAAACGTTGATTAATGTGCACTGTCCCTGTAAAAATAAAATAAACTCAAACTCAAACTCAAAAGGCTGGACCAACTCCATATTAATGGCCATGATTTTGGAATGAGATGTTTGTCCAGCAGGTGTCCACATACTTTTGGTAAGGTAGTGAATGTAGAGGTAGAGTAGTGGTGTAATAATGTGTTGTAGGGTGTACTGTTTTATTTTAAATGGTGAAGTAATTGCCTTCATCTTGTTTGGACCCCAGGAGGAGTAGCTGCTGCCTTGGCAGGAACTACTGGGGATCCATAATAAATACGTATAAAACCACTCTGCAGTATCGTAACCACAGAATTAAATAGAACATTATCTGCTATCATAACAGACACATTCCCACTGACAGCGAAGTGATGGATAACCACGTCACTGATAACCACGTCTGGATGTTAGAGATCTATAATCACACTGACAGCTGACAGCAGAGTGATGGATGAGGATGTGTCAGAACTATATAGGATCTGGATATTATATATACTGTATATGATACATCACCCATATGGCTGTCTGTATATGAATATGTCATCATAAGTCATGTCTACTTCTCTTCTTCCTCCTCCTACCCTCCCCCTCCCTCCCTCCCTCTCTACCTCTATCTCCCTCCCTCTCTCTCTCTCTCTCTCTCTCAGTTTCTTGGAGATCCTGGCGGAGAGTGATGGGGTGATGGTTGCCAGGGGCGACCTGGGCATAGAGATCCCTGCAGAGAAAGTCTTCATCGCTCAGAAGATGATGATCGGACGTTGCAACTCCGCTGGCAAGCCTGTTATCTGTGCCACACAGGTCAGAGGACACACACACACATACTCACACAGTCCTGGAGCCATGTTGAGTGTGTTGTATGGTACAGCTCTTGACTCAGAGTGACAGCATAATAGCAGGTATTTCTATAAAAGGCCAAAATGCACACATACACATGCAGACACACACACGCACACACACACACACACACACACACACACACACACACACACACACACACACACACACACACACACACACACACACACACACACACACACACACACACACAAATACTTCAGGGCATGAAGAGAGGGGCAGCGCCAAACAACATACACACGCAGTTGGGATGTGTTAAATAGGATATTAGCAACAGGACACAAAATATAATGATGATAACATAGATACTGTCTCTCACAGACACACACACATAGACACGGACACAAACACTCCTCGGTCTCATGTTCTCTCTGTCTCCTTCATATTGACTCATATGGCTAGACTCTGTGTGGAGTCTCACGAATATCAATAACCATCCCTCCCCATCACTCTACCCATTCTATTCTCAGTGTCTTCTCTCATGTTGCCCAACCACATCCCTTGTGTGCTGATGTGTGTGTGTGGTAGATGTTGGAGAGCATGGTAGCCCACCCCAGGCCTACGCGTGCGGAGAGCAGTGACGTAGCTAACGCAGTGTTGGATGGAGCCGACTGTGTGATGCTCTCTGGGGAGACGGCTAAAGGACTGTTCCCTGTCGAGTCTGTGGCCATGATGCACTCGGTCAGTGTGTGGAGAGTAGAAAGTCCATTCTATTAAATAATCATTTGGTGGGTGCTTATATTTGTCCTATTTCACACGTGTACAAGTGTGTATTATAGATGTGTAAATTGGAAATGTGTTTTTCAATATCCCAACTCCCACTGAGACACCCTCAGAGAGTGGGGTCACGGCCAGCCATTATCAACCGCGACCCTGGAGCAATTAGGGTGGTTAAGTGCCCGGCTCAAGGGCACATCGACATATTTTTCACTTTGTCGGCTTGGGTATTCAAACTAGCAACCTTTAGGTTACTGGCCCAACTCTCTAACCGCTAGGCTACCTGCTGCCTGTCAAATATGGAGAGTTGGGCTGTAGGACACTTCCAAGGAATCAAAATGTCTGACAAATTTAGATTTTGCGGTGACCTATCCCTTTAACAATTCCCCCTCCATCTCTGTCACACCACACCACACACACCTACAGATCTGCAGGGAGGCAGAGGCAGCCATCTTCCAACAGCAGTTGTTTGAGGAGCTTCGTCGTCTGACCCCTCTGTCCAATGACCCTACTGAGGTCACTGCTATAGGAGCTGTAGAATCCTCCTTCAAATGCTGTGCTGGAGCTGTCATAGTACTCACTACTACTGGCAGGTAGGCTGTTATACACACACACACATACACACGTACTGTACATGCAAACACACACATGCTCACTGACTCCAACCCTCTCCCTTTCTGCTCGTTCTATCCCTCTCTCTCTCCCAGGTCAGCCCATCTCCTGTCCCGGTATCGCCCACGCTGTCCCATCGTCGCGGTAACAAGAAGTCCTCAGGTGAGATTGAATACTGGCCCACTCTACGAGACACAACCCCTAAGGTTAGGTTTAGGATTGTTGTTTGATATGTGGTTGTAGCCTGTAGAGTGAGGCTGTTACCTGCCTCCTTCAGGGTAAAGGTAAAGGCTGTTAGTTTGGGTGGACTGACGGGGGCAGTGTGTGTTCTGTCTCCAGGTGGCACGTCAGGCCCAGCTGCTGAGGGGTGTGTTCCCAGTGCTGTTCCACCCCCTCCCTGCCCCCGTCTGGGCCGACGATGTAGACAACAGAGTCAACTTCGGCATGAACATAGGTCTGTGTGTGTTGAAGGGGTGGGTGTGTGAGAGAGAGAGAAAAGGAGTGGGAAAGATGGGGAGAAAGTGGGAAAGAGAGAACGTAGGTTTAGTGTCATATGGATGATATTCACGTCTCTTTTCACTATCTCACTATGTCTGCCTCCACCTTCCACCCTCCCTTACTGTCTGCCTCCCTCTTCCACCCTCCCTCACTATGTCTGCCTCCCCCTTCCACTCTCCCTCACTGTCTGTCTCCCTCTTCCACCCTCTCTGTCTGCCTCCCCCTTCCACTCTCCCTTACTGTCTGCCTCCCTCTTCCACCCTCCCTTACTATGTATGCCTCCCCCTTCAACTCTCCCTCACTGTCTGTCTCCCTCTTCCACCCTCTCTGTCTGCCTCCCCCTTCCACTCTCCCTCACTGTCTGTCTCCCTCTTCCACCCTCCCTTACTGTCTGCCTCCCCCTTCCACCCTCCCTCACTGTGTCTGCCTCCCCCTTCCACCCTCCCTCACTGTGACTTCCTCCCCCTTCCACCCTCCCTCACTGTGTCTGCCTCCCCCTTCCACCCTCCCTCACTGTGACTTCCTCCCCCTTCCACCCTCCCTCACTGTGACTTCCTCCCCCTTCCACCCCCCCTCACTGTGTCTGCCTCCCCCTTCCACTCTCCCTCACTGTGACTTCCTCCCCCTTCCACCCTCCCTCACTGTGTCTGCCTCCCACTTCCACCCTCCCTCACTGTGTCTGCCTCCCACTTCCACCCTCCCTCAGTGTGACTTCCTCCCCCTTCCACCCTCCCTCACTGTGACTTCCTCCCCCTTCCACCCTCCCTCACTGTGTCTGCCTCCCTCTTCCACCCTCCCTCACTGCGTCTGCCTCCCTCTTACACCCTCCTTCACTGTGTCTGCCTCCCTCTTCCACCCTCCTTCACTGTGTCTACCTCCCCCTTCCACCCTCCCTCACTGTCTGCCTCCCCCTTCCACCCTCCCTCACTGTGTCTGCCTCCCCCTTCTACCCTCCCTCACTGTGTCTGCCTCCCTCTTCCACCCTCCTTCACTGTGTCTGCCTCCCCCTTCCACTCTCCCTCACTGTCTGCCTCCCCCTTCCACTCCCTCTCACTGTCTGCCTCCCTCTTCCACCCTCCCTCACTGTGTCTGCCTCCCTCTTCCACCCTCCCTCACTGTGTCTACCTCCCCCTTCTACCCTCCCTCACTGTCTGCCTCCCCCTTCCACCCTCCCTCACTGTGTCTGCCTCCCCCTTCTACCCTCCCTCACTGTGTCTGCCTCCCTCTTCCACCCTCCCTCATTTTGACTTCCTCCCCCTTCCACCCTCCCTCACTGTGACTTCCTCCCCCTTCCACCCTCCCTCACTGTGTCTGCCTCCCTCTTCCACCCTCCCTCACTGTGTCTGCCTCCCTCTTCCACCCTCCTTCACTGTGTCTGCCTCCCTCTTCCACCCTCCCTCACTGTGTCTGCCTCCCCCTTCCACCCTCCCTCACTGTGTCTGCCTCCCTCTTCCACCCTCCCTCACTGTGTCTGCCTCCCTCTTCCACCCTCCTTCACTGTCTGCCTCCCTCTTCCACCCTCCCTCACTGTGTCTGCCTCCCTCTTCCACCCTCCCTCACTGTGTCTGCCTCCCCCTTCCACCCTCCCTCACTGTGACTTCCTCCCCCTTCCACCCTCCCTCACTGTGTCTGCCTCCCTCTTCCACCCTCCCTCACTGCGTCTGCCTCCCTCTTCCACCCTCCTTCACTGTCTGCCTCCCTCTTCCACCCTCCCTCACTGTGTCTGCCTCCCTCTTCCACCCTCCCTCACTGTGTCTGCCTCCCCCTTCCACCCTCCCTCACTGTGTCTGCCTCCCTCTTCCACCCGCCCTCACTGTGTCTGCCTCCCACTTCCACCCTCCCTCATTGTGACTTCCTCCCCCTTCCACCCTCCCTCACTGTGACTTCCTCCCCCTTCCACCCTCCCTCACTGTGTCTGCCTCCCTCATCCATCCTCCCTCACTGTGTCTGCCTCCCTCTTCCACCCTCCCTCACTGTGTCTGCCTCCCTCTTCCACCCTCCCTCACTGTGTGTAGGAAAGGCCAGGGGCTTCTTCAAGACAGGTGACATGGTGATCGTGGTGACCGGCTGGATCCCTGGTTCTGGTCACACTAACATCATGAGGGCAGTCCACGTGCCATAAACACTCTGTTCTTATTGGACACTACCACTGACTGGCTGACAGGCCCACCAATCCTAAGTGGCACATAGCCTAACAGACACACTAACTGGAACACTAACTACATAGATAGCATATAACTAGAATGAATACATTTCCCTTATGTGGAGATGAAGTACATAAACAAAACAACAGTCAATATTTGTTCCATGTTCATTGAAAGTGATTTTAATGTAGTCAATGTTTTTGTGTGTTTATTCATTTCTGTCTTGGAAGCACTGCCTCTCTCCAAATAAAGCTTGGAGCATAACCTTATCATAACATGGTGTGACATCTGCCTTTCTCTCTCTCTGTCATTATGGAGGTCAGGCAGTGAATTATCTGGCAATTAACATGTAGTCCAACGAGCTACTATCTGCTAGTCCTCATTGCTAGGTTAGTTATATCCGGTTATGACGATGACACGCATAACCAATCAATTATAGTGATGTCTCATAGATATCTCCATATCTCCCCTTTTCTGAGAGAAATCCAAACTATACATCCTCTCTACCTAATACAAATATTCACCCTGTGGACCTTTTCAATACAAACTATTTGTATTTCAAAAACATGTATTTTTAGTAACATAGAAACACATGTTTTAATTTTCTTTAACATCGACAATACACATAACTGTGTCAACTAGGACATGGGGGTTGACAGTCCACAGCAACATAACTGTGTCAACTAGGACATGGGGGTTGACAGTCCACAGCAACATAACTGTGTCAACTAGGACATGGGGGTTGACAGTCCACAGCAACATAACTGTGTCAACTAGGACATGGGGGTTGACAGTCCACAGCAACATAACTGTGTCAACTAGGACATGGGGGTTGACAGTCCACAGCAACATAACTGTGTCAACTAGGACATGGGGGTTGACAGTCCACAGCAACATAACTGTGTCAACTAGGACATGGGGGTTGACAGTCCACAGCAACATAACTGTGTCAACTAGGACATGGGGTTGACAGTCCACAGCAACATAACTGTGTCAACTAGGACATGTGGGTTGACAGTCCACAGCAACATAACTGTGTCAACTAGGACATGGGGGTTGACAGTCCACAGCAACATAACTGTGTCAACTAGGACATGGGTGTTGACAGTCCACAGCAACATGACTGTGTCAACTAGGACATGGGGGTTGACAGTCCACAGCAACATAACTGTGTCAACTAGGACATGGGGGTTGACAGTCCACAGCAACATAACTGTGTCAACTAGGACATGGGGGTTGACAGTCCACAGCAACATAACTGTGTCAACTAGGACATGGGGGTTGACAGTCCACAGCAACATAACTGTGTCAACTAGGACATGGTGGTTGACAGTCCACAGCAACATAACTGTGTCAACTAGGACATGGGGGTTGACAGTCTACAGCAACATAACTGTGTCAACTAGGACATGGGGGTTGACAGTCCACAGCAACATAACTGTGTCAACTAGGACATGGGGATTGACAGTCCACAGCAACATAACTGTGTCAACTAGGACATGGGGGTTGAGAGTCCACAGCAACATAACTGTGTCAACTAGGGCATGGGGGTTCACAGTCCACAGCAACATAACTGTGTCAACTAGGACATGGGGATTGACAGTCCACAGCAACATAACTGTGTCAACTAGGACATGGGGTTGACAGTCCACAGCAACATAACTGTGTCAACTAGGACATGGGGGTTGACAGTCCACAGCAACATAACTGTGTCAACTAGGACATGGGGATTGACAGTCCACAGCAACATAACTGTGTCAACTAGGACATGGGGCTGACAGTCCACAGCGACATAACTGTGTCAACTAGGACATGGGGGTTGACAGTCCACAGCAACATAACTGTGTCAACTAGGACATGGGGGTTGACAGTCCACAGCAACATAACTGTGTCAACTAGGACATGGGGATTGACAGTCCACAGCAACATAACTGTGTCAACTAGGACATGGGGGTTGACAGTCCACAGCAACATAACTGTGTCAACTAGGACATGGGGGTTGACAGTCCACAGCAACATAACTGTGTCAACTAGGACATGGGGGTTGACAGTCCACAGCAACATAACTGTGTCAACTAGGACATGGGGGTTGACAGTCCACAGCAACATAACTGTGTCAACTAGGACATGGGGTTGACAGTCCACAGCAACATAACTGTGTCAACTAGGACATGGGTGTTGACAGTCCACAGAAACATAACTGTGTCAACTAGGACATGGGGGTTGACAGTCCACAGCAACATAACTGTGTCAACTAGGACATGGGGGTTGACAGTCCACAGCAACATAACTGTGTCAACTAGGACATGGGGGTTGACAGTCCACAGCAACATAACTGTGTCCACTAGGACATGGGGGTTGACAGTCCACAGCAACATAACTGTGTCAACTAGGACATGGGGATTGACAGTCCACAGCAACATAACTGTGTCAACTAGGACATGGGGGTTGACAGTCCACAGCAACATAACTGTGTCAACTAGGACATGGGGATTGACAGTCCACAGCAACATAACTGTGTCAACTAGGACATGGGGGTTGACAGTCCACAGCAACATAACTGTGTCAACTAGGACATGGGGGTTGACAGTCCACAGCAACATGAGGATCATTCTGTCCTGAAACAGTTGCTGTTCCTATTCCTCTTTTGTTCTTTTTTCTCAAGTGTCTCTGAACCTCAGTGGTAGTTTTACCTCTCCACCTCTGGAGGTCATTCTCACCAGTTGTGGTGAGGCTGGCTGAGGTGGTGGACTGAGTGAGAGGATGGGAGTTGGATGGCTCACTGGTAGACTGGGTGACTCTTTTGTTGTTCTCTCTGGAGTAGGTGACTCTGCAAAAGCCTGAAGGCGTCGCCTGTTTCTCTGAGCGATGGTGCCGTGTTCAGTTTCCACAACGTAGGATCTCGGCTCTGGAGATTTGCTGATGACAACTGCTGGTGTTTTCCATCCTTTCTCTCCGTCCAGATTGACTCTGACACCCTGTCCAGGGTGTAATTCCAGTAGGGGCGTACTGTATGCCTCCTGTTATAGAAGAACTGGTAAGCTTGTTTGGCTTTCTGGTCCTTCTGTTTAACAGTGTTATGGCTGAAGCGTTTTGGTTGGAGTTTCCCATCCAGCACGGGGACCGTGCTGGCTAGTGGTAGTGGGCAGGTGAGCTATTTCTGTGTCCCTAGAATAGTAGTCACCACTATGTGGCATTTCTAATGTCCCTAGAATAGTAGTCACCACTATGTGGTATTTCTAATGTCCCTAGAATAGTCGTCACCACTATGTGGTATTTCTAATGTCCCTAGATTAGTAGTCTCCACTATGTGGCATTTCTAATGTCCCTAGAATAGTAGAACACCACTATGTGGTATTTCTAAGGTCCCTAGAATAGTAGAACACCACTATGTGGTATTTCTATGTCCCTAGAATAGTAGAACACCACTATGTGGTATTTCTAATGTCCCTAGAATAGTAGAACACCACTATGTGTTATTTCTATGTCCCTAGAATAGAAGTCCACCACTATGAGGTATTTCTATGTCCCTAGAATAGTAGAACACCACTATGTGGCATTTCTAATGTCCCTAGAATAGTAGTCATCACTATGTGGTATTTATAATGTCCCTAGAATAGTAGTCACCACTATGTGGTATTTCTAATGTCCCTAGAATAGTAGTCACCACTATGTGGTATTTCTAATGTCCCTAGAATAGTCGTCACCACTATGTGGTATTTCTAATGTCCCTAGAATAGTAGTCACCACTATGTGGTATTTCTAATGTCCCTAGAATAGTAGTCACCACTATGTGGTATTTCTAATGTCCCTAGAATAGTAGAACACCACTATGTGGTATTTCTATGTCCCTAGAATAGTAGAACACCACTATGAGGTATTTATAATGTCCCTAGAATAGTAGTCACCACTATGTGGCATTTCTAATGTCCCTAGAATAGTAGAACACCACTATGTGGTATTTCTAATGTCCCTAGAATAGTAGAACACCACTATGTGTTATTTCTATGTCCCTAGAATAGTAGTCCACCACTATGAGCTATTTCTATGTCCCTAGAATAGTAGAACACCACTATGTGGTATTTCTAATGTCCCTAGAATAGTAGAACACCACTATGTGGTATTTCTAATGTCCCTATAATAGTAGTCACCACTATGTGGTATTTCTAATGTCCCTAGAATAGTAGTCCACCACTATGAGGTATTTATATGTCCCTAGAATAGTAGAACATCACTATGTGGTATTTCTAATGTCCCTAGAATAGTAGAACACCACTATGTGGTATTTCTAATGTCCCTAGAATAGTAGTCACCACTATGTGGTATTTCTAATGTCCCTAGAATAGTAGTCACCACTATGTGGTATTTCTAATGTCCCTAGAATAGTAGAACACCACTATGTGGTATTTCTATGTCCCTAGAATAGTAGAACACCACTATGAGGTATTTATAATGTCCCTAGAATAGTAGTCACCACTATGTGGCATTTCTAATGTCCCTAGAATAGTAGAACACCACTATGTGGTATTTCTAATGTCCCTAGAATAGTAGAACACCACTATGTGTTATTTCTATGTCCCTAGAATAGTAGTCCACCACTATGAGCTATTTCTATGTCCCTAGAATAGTAGAACACCACTATGTGGTATTTCTAATGTCCCTAGAATAGTAGAACACCACTATGTGGTATTTCTAATGTCCCTATAATAGTAGTCACCACTATGTGGTATTTCTAATGTCCCTAGAATAGTAGTCCACCACTATGAGGTATTTATATGTCCCTAGAATAGTAGAACACCACTATGTGGTATTTCTAATGTCCCTAGAATAGTAGAACACCACTATGTGGTATTTCTAATGTCCCTAGAATAGTAGTCACCACTATGTGGTATTTCTAATGTCCCTAGAATAGTAGTCACCACTATGTGGTATGTCTAATGTCCCTAGAATAGTAGTCATCACTATGTGGTATTTCTAATGTCCCTAGAATAGTCGTCACCACTATGTGGTATTTCTAATGTCCCTAGAATAGTAGAACACCACTATGTGGTATTTCTAATGTCCCTAGAATAGTAGTCACCACTATGTGGTATTTCTAATGTCCCTAGAATAGTAGTCACCACTATGTGGTATGTCTAATGTCCCTAGAATAGTAGTCACCACTATGTGGTATTTCTAATGTCCCTAGAATAGTCGGCACCACTATGTGGTATTTCTAATGTCCCTAGAATAGTAGTCACCACTATGTGGTATTTCTAATGTCCCTAGAATAGTAGAACACCACTATGTGGTATTTCTATGTCCCTAGAATAGTAGAACACCACTATTAGGTATTTCTAATGTCCCTAGAATAGTAGTCACCACTATGTGGCATTTCTAATGTCCCTAGAATAGTAGAACACCACTATGTGGTATTTCTAATGTCCCTAGAATAGTAGAACACCACTATGTGTTTTTTCTATGTCCCTAGAATAGTAGTCCACCACTATGAGGTATTTCTATGTCCCTAGAATAGTAGAACACCACTATGTGGTATTTCTAATGTCCCTAGAATAGTAGAACACCACTATGTGGTATTTCTATGTCCCTAGAATAGTAGTCACCACTATGTGGCATTTCTAATGTCCCTAGAATAGTAGAACACCACTATGTGGTATTTCTAATGTCCCTAGAATAGTAGTCACCACTATGTGGTATTTCTAATGTCCCTAGAATAGTAGTCACCACTATGTGGTATTTATATGTCCCTAGAATAGTAGAACACCACTATGTGGTATTTCTATGTCCCTAGAATAGTAGTCACCACTATGTGGCATTTCTAATGTCCCTAGAATAGTAGAACACCACTATGAGGTATTTATATGTCCCTAGAATAGTCGTCACCACTATGTGGTATTTTTATGTCCCTAGAATAGTCGTCACCACTATGTGGTATTTCTAATGTCCCTAGAATAGTAGTCACCACTATGTGGTATTTCTAATGTCCCTAGAATAGTAGAACACCACTATGTGGTATTTCTAATGTCCCTAGAATAGTCGTCCACCACTATGTGGTATTTCTAATGTCCCTAGAATAGTCGTCCACCACTATGAGGTATTTCTTGCCCTCGAGCTCACGCAGGTCGGCTGCGATCTTCAGCCACAGACCCTTAGGTAAGTAAAGGTGTCATACCAAGTGCTTCTCTCTTTTGAGTTGGTTTGTTCTCTGTACAGAACCTGCATGACAGAACCTGCATGACTTCACCTTTCTGGCGAAGTGGACGCTGATCTGCTCTGACTGGCGCAGGATTTGTGTTGCCATCTCCAGTGTCAAGTCTGGCTCCAGCTGTAGCTTTTGTAAAACATCACTGTCCATCATGCCAATCACAATACTGTCCCTTATTTGTTTGTCCTTAGTAGTTCCAAACTCGCAGTATCATACAGATTCCTCACAAAAGATTCCACTGTCTGAATGCGCCTTTCTGAATGCGCTGTGGCACAAAATGTTCATTCCGTTTTTCAATCATGCATTGTAGACAATATCTGCATCTTTCCCCATTGCATAAAGTTGCACCACACCGGTCTCCTTTTCCAGTTTCAATGCCACTCAACTGGAAAACTCTCCAGATAGGCCATGCTGAGGCTGCAAGATATCAAACGGCTCTGGTGGGTTGAATTTTGACATTTTCCTCACTAATCATCAGTGTGTGAGTTCTTTAATTCTGACATCATGTCATTTTTACCAGGCAAGTCAGTTAAAAACAAATTCTTATTTTCAATGACGGCCTAGGAACAGTGGGTTAACTGCCTGTTCAGGGGCAGAACGACAGATTTGTACCTTGTCAGCTTGGGGATTTGAACTTGCAACCTTTCGGTTACTAGTCCAACACTAACCACTAGGCTACCCTGACACCCCATGTTTACTAACTCTTAAATCAGACAATTAACATGCAGTCCCCACAGCTACTATCTTCTAGTCCTCATTGCTAGGTTAGTAATATCTGGTTATGACGATTACACACATAACCAATCAATTATGGAGATAACTATCAGACTACACTCCCCCCCCCCCCCCCCCCCCCCCCCCCTCTCTGTCTCTCTCTCTCTGTGACGCATTTATGTTCGGTGTGCATGGTCCCCATCCATCAAATCATGTTTTTATTCTGTTTGAGAAACAAATAATGAACTGCAATTAAGCTATTTCAGTTGCCAGTTATTGCGACCGTTGTCAGTCATATGCGGTGTGGAAATAGATAATGCTTATCTCTGTCGCTGTGGCTGGTGGAGATATTCGGTTTGACCGATGCCATTAGATGAGGAGTTTTCTGAGGTGCTTCAGCTGTGTCCTATATTGTACGGACTGAGATGACCCAGATCCGTGCGCACGGCGACTGCCCATAAACGAATTAACTGTCTCTCTTCTGTTTATTATCTTCTCTCCCATGTCCCTTTTCTTCCGCTTGCTCTGTTGCTCCTTACGAGAAAATCCACTCAGAAATGGTCGTTAAGCATCATACGACGCATTTTGCATCATCATTAGGATGTGGCAAGTGACAATTAGATTTTTGAAAGTCCTATATCTTGAAAATTCTGACAGGGAAAACACTTTAGGAATTTATCAACAGTGGACTAACGAAATATATATATATATATATATATATATATATATATATATATATATATATATATATATATATATATATATTTGGTTGGATTTGTCCTTCAACGCACCTCTCTCTCTCTCTTTATTTCCCTCCCTCGCGCAATTCGCCCGTTGTATTGGGGTGGATGACGCGGCACCCATACCTGTGCTGTGTGCTTCTTGCGCCGGCTGGGCGTGCAGCCTGGGGAAGGAAGGGTGATGGGGATGCGGCTGCCATGGTAACACGTCGATTAGATCCAGACCTTTGTGTGTATTTATTTATTTAATATTTCAGTTGCGTGCGTGCCTGAGAGGTGACGGGTGTTTTGGAAGTCAGCCTGCAATCGGAATCAGAATAGTAAGACTGGTGTCGCGTTCCTTTTGAGTTATGATTGGCCATAGAATTGCCTATTTAAATATTTGGCTATTCCTTCTCAAGCTCAACAAGTTATTCCGGTTGGAACAGTTCTTCGTGGATATAATTCATTCAAGTGCACTTAATTTCCTTGCATGGTTTGATTAATCAAGATTCGTTAAAAACATGTAAATGAAACGAAGGTTTTGTTCATCGTAAATTAATAGGATGGGCTCCAAAGATGTCGCTGTAACGGTCCAAGGATGTCATTGGGAGTGACTGGAGAAGTGGAAGAGGAGGGGAAACGCGTCTGAAATAGCAGAACATTTATCCGGGCGGATTTGTTGACGTCACATATTCTGCACTTGCCCAGGTTGTCTGTTCTGTTTGTGTGTTTCCGAACTGAATTCCGAAAATAACCCTGATGCTGACGCTAACAGCTTGTCTTGTTTTACGTGCCGGACAAAGGGGATATTATTGGGTGTTAGGCGAGTGTCGACTAAATTGGGGGTACCACCACTTGCATATGTACTCTTGCTTATTTTCGTGTCTTTGTGTGTGTATCTCTGTCTGTGTTTGAAAGCGTGTTTCAGTATAAATCCGTGCGTTGGTGAGTCAGACTGTGTGCAAGTGTCTGTCTGTGTGTGTCTCGTGCCCGTTTGTGTCCGTTAAAACAAACGATCCGTGCTGATGAGGCTCACGTGTACTTGTCATTCATAGGTAGCCAACCACCCAAAACTACCACCTCTCATCCACTGTCAAGATGAACTCTTACAGAATACTACCATGTGTCGATGAGAGCAAGAGGGAGACATATCCTTGACAACCAGAGAGGGAGGGTCAAAGAGCGACCTGCGTCATTATCCCTGAGAGAGAGACCAGGAATTAGGTGCCAATATGCCTGTTGTGGAAACGCTGAGGGCGGCAGTAGAACGGAGAAGGTGGGCCTCAGGCCAGGAGAACAAGGGAGGATGGAGAGATCTCCATGAAGAAAAGCGAGCTGGGGAAAGGAGGAGATAAGAGAAAGCACTGCCAGCATATTTTTGGAGTGACAAATCTATTGTTTTTAAGTGGCAAACACCCAGAGGTGGGGTTAGGATGCACAGATCAGTGGAGAGGAGACAGATCACTACAAGCCATTGGAGATTATAAAAACTTGAGGTCAACTATTTAATCACCACCGTTCTCTTTCCCCAGACAGTCTTAGCTAGTAGACTGTTATTAGGCTCCTAGTTGAACATTGACAGGACATATTGTCCCGTTTTGACAATCTGAAAGTGACAGGTCTGAGAGTGACAGAGAGTGAATCTGAGAGTGACAGGTTATATTGATCTCCCTTTGTCCCCCTTCTCCCTGGTTAGGGGATGGATGGGGTGGCGGGAGGTGTTGGGCCCCCTGGCGGGGGTGAGGGTCGGCCGGGTCGTAGTGGAGGAGACTCTAAAAGGCGCAGTAAGGGCAGCCTGCCCTCCCCAGGGTACCGCCTCTCCCAGGCATCGCTGGAGGGTGACAGGTCAGGGGTCGAGGGTTCCGGTTCCGGAGGGGGGCGACGGCGCCTCTCCATCTTGAGTGCCACCAGAGACGTCCTCCCCTTCCATTCAGCTGGAACCCCGACCACCCCTGTCCCCCTGCCCCCTCCTCCAGCCCCCTTCTCCTCCACCCAGCAGCGTTCTGTTGGCTTTTCCTCGTCACGCGCCGCCCTTGCCTCCACTTCCTCCTCCACCGGCACCGGAGTGGTCGTCGTAGCGTTGGGCCCGGAAACCACGACAACCACGGCTTGTAACACCGTGGCGGGCACGCCGGAGATGGGGAGTCTGTCTGGGACGGGGGGCATGGGGGGGTTTGGGATGGGTCTAGACGGGGAGGACTACAGCTACTCCAACCAGTCCACCTTCATCCAGAGACAGTTTGGAGCCATGCTGCAGCCGGGGGTCAACAAGTTCAGCCTGCGCATGTTTGGGTCCCACAAGGCCGTGGCCATGGAGCAGGAGAGACTCAAATCAGCAGGGGAGTGGATCATACACCCCTACAGCGACTTCAGGTACGCACCATACACCCTACAGCGACTTCAGGTACGCACCTACACCCCTACAGCGACTTCAGGTACGCACCATACACCCTACAGCGACTTCAGGTACGCACCTACACCCCTACAGCGACTTCAGGTACGCACCATACACCCTACAGTGACTTCAGGTACGCACCATACACCCCTACAGCGACTTCAGGTACGCACCATACACCCTACAGCGACTTCAGGTACGCACCATACACCCCTACAGCGACTTCAGGTACGCACTATACACCCCTACAGCCCTAGGGAATGGAAAATATCATGCCCTCTGACAGTCACTTCAGGTCCATACAGACCATACAGCCTTGCCAGGGGGGAGGGAGAGGGTGGGGTGGAGAGGCAGAGTGAGGGAGGGGATAAGGAGTCTGGGTGTCTTTGGATGGGAGAGAGATGAGGTGAAAGACACAGTGGGGCCATGACCCAGAGGGAGAATATGTCCATCCTCCTTCAGGTAAGGAAGAGAGGGAAGGAAGAGAGAAGAAGAAAACAGAGGAGTGATCAGGAGATGGAGAATAGAGGGGATGGATGGATGGATGGATGGATGGATGGATGGATGGATGGATGGATGGATGGATGGATGGAAGGATGGATGGATGGATGGATGGATGGAAGGGGGGCAAAGGGGATGGATGGATGGATAAAGGGATGATCAGAGGGAGGGAGATGTGTTGAGGATATATAAGACAGTGGAGGGAACAGGTCAGACAGAGTGTGGGTGAAACACCCTTACAGCAACGTCACATCAGTAACCACAACACTATGAATAGAGGAAGAGAGAAGAGGGAGGGATAGAAAGAGAGAGGGGGAGAGAAAGAGGTGTGAAAGACAGGGCAGCATAGAGAGAGAGCATGTCACCTCTATCAAATCTCATGTAGGCTACTCCATTCCATCCATATCAATGAATAAAGGCTGTGTCTTCATTTGACCTCTATAGCCTCATCTCGATGAGTCCTTTCCTTTCCCTCATAACCACTGAAGAGATTTGACGAGGTTTTCACAGTTTATCAAGTCTTTCAGACCAGTGAAGGAGAGGCTGAGAAGGGGAAGCTAATGGGATGTACCCTGAGAGGAAAGACAGAGGGAGAGAAGAGACGGGATGTGCAGGCTGGCTGGTGGTGAGTTGATGATGAAGTTGGGGAACATTCTTCAGGAACGTCCTTGTTACTAAGTTAGTAGAAGCTCCTTAGAATAGAGAGAGAAAGAGAGGATTTGTGAATAGAGGGGGAATTGAAGGAAGGGAATCAGAGGAAGGGGGAGAGAGGGAGGGGAGAGAAGGAGGAGAGAGGGAGGGGAAAAGACAGAGAGGGGAGAGAAGGAGGAGAGAGGAAGGGGAAAAGACAGAGGGGAGAGGGAGGGAGGGGAGCGTAAGGGGGAGAGAGAGGGAGGGTGATACTTTCTTAGAATGTGCTGTGACCTGTCTAGTTTCTTTTGGTCAAATGACCTAGTGGCTTCACGGGTGGAATGTTATTCATATTTTTCAGACTTTTATAAGTAATAAACATTATTTCAAAAAAGCAGCTGAAAATCTGGTGCTTCTATGTCAAACAGTTTTGTTATATTTCAGTCTTCTGTGAGGTATATAATGTGTAATATTGGGATGCGAACTCAAAATGGAATACATTTTAACTCTATATCTGACATAGTACAGGGTCCTCTATGTCCATAACCATGTGTGTGAGGTGTGTGTATTTTAGTTTCAAAGTAGATTTTTTGACTATCAAGAAACACTGTGACCCTGATTTAGCACACTGCAGTAGGTTAATTGAACCAATCTGATAGAGGATATAATGAGACATGATGTGTTACACACACAACACACACATGCACAACACACATACCACATGCACACACTGTGTGTTCTCTGTGTGAAATATCTGTGATGTAAGTTGTCACTGTGCTTGCCCATAAAAATCAATCACGCATAAGCCCTGTTTATACCTGCCGCTAACATGCGTCCTTTGTCCTGATCTTGACCTGGTCTTTCAATCGTGTCTAAAATGTGGGCATAATAAGAATGTGGACAAGTTCAGGACAAAGCACGCATGTTAGCACTCGACTAACCTGTACCCTGACTCGGTACCCCCTGTGTATTGCCTCGTTATTGTTATTTTATTGTGTTACTTTTTATTTTTTACTTTAGTTCATTTAGTAAGTATTTTCTTAACTCTATTTCTTGAACCCATTGTTGGTTAGGTGCTTGTAAGTCAGCATTTCACAGTATATTCGGCACGTGTGACAAACACAATTTGATTTGATTTGATATAGACAGGGTTTTACATGGAGGCCTGCTGGCCTGGCTCTGTGTGTGTGGTCTTGTGAGTGAACCCGCCACAACACCCCCTGATGGCCTGGCCCTGTGTGTGTGGTCTTGTGAGTGAACCCGCCACAACACCCCCTGCTGGCCTGGCCCTGTGTGTGTGGTCTTGTGAGTGAACCCGCCACAACATCCCCTGCTGGCGTGGCCCTGTGTGTGTGGTCTTGTGAGTGAACCCACCACAACACCCCCTGCTGGCCTGGCCCTGTGTGTGTGGTCTTGTGAGTGAACCCGCCACAACACCCCCTGCTGGCCTGGCCCTGTGTGTGTGGTCTTGTGAGTGAACCCGCCACAACACCCCCTGTTGGCCTGGCCCTGTGTGTGTGGTCTTGTGAGTGAACCCGCCACAACACCCCCTGCTGGCCCGGCCCTGTGTGTGTGGTCTTGTGAGTGAACCCGCCACAACACCCCCTGCTGGCCTGGCCCTGTGTGTGTGGTCTTGTGAGTGAACCCGCCACAACACCCCCTGCTGGCCTGGCCCTGTGTGTGTGGTCTTGTGAGTGAACCCACCACAACACCCCCTGCTGGCCTGGCCCTGTGTGTGTGGTCTTGTGAGTGAACCCGCCACAACACCCCCTGCTGGCCTGGCCCTGTGTGTGTGGTCTTGTGAGTGAACCCACCACAACACCCCCTGCTGGCTACTTACTGACAGTGTTTTAGAATCACAAATCTTTATAGGAGGAAAAAAACGTCACATTGACAGTCCTTAGAATGAGGTGAGGTGATCCTTAAAATGAAATGTCTTTAACTTCAGGCGTTGGATGTCTGTGAACATTTCATCATGCTGAAATCACTTCAGGGAATTAGATGGGGAAACATGTTGAAAACTCAGGGCTCCCGAGTGGTGCAGCAGTCTAGGGCACTGCATCTCAGTGCTGGAAGTGTCACCACAGACCCTGGTTCAATTCCAGGCTGTATCACAACCGGCTGTGATTGGGAGTCCCATAGGGCTGTGCACAATTGGCCCAGCGTCGTCCGGGTTAAGGTTTAGCCGGGGTAGGCTGTCATTGTAAATAAAAATTTGTTCTTAACTGACTTGCCTAATTAAATAAAGGTTAAATAAAAAGTAAATAAAATCACTTTAGGGAATTAGATGATAAATTGTCTGGTGGTTGCTAGCCTTGGGAGTGTTTGAAACTTTTTTTAAACTTTGTTGACTGATGGATAATCAACCCCTTGTCGAGTGGTTTCTGTGTGGTGAGAGAGACAGAGTAGTAATCTCCAGACAGGCCTCAGAAACAATGGATTACTTGATCCCCCAGTCTCCTGGCCCACTTTGGTTCCTCCAGCCTCAATCGAACGCACACACACACACACACACACACACACACATATACGAACACACACACACACACACACACAGACACACACATATACGAACACACACACACACACACACACACACACACACACACACACACATATACGAACACACACACACACATATACGAACACACAAACACACACACATACGAACACACACACACACATATATACGAACACACACACACACATATACGAACACACAAACACACACACATACGAACACACACACACACATATACGAACACACAAACACACACACATACGAACACACACACACACATATATACGAACACACACACACACATATACGAACACACAAACACACACACACACATTCTCTCTTTTTTTCTTTCTCATACTCTACAACTCAATGGAGATCAGCTATCCCTCTACTGATTTCAGTCAGGTGATAGAGGGAGGGAGATGGAGGGATGAGGGAAGTACAGAGGAGAGGTTAGATAATTGGATTTCCTCCCTTTGCACTTATTACTATTCACACATTCCATCACAATATGTAAATGACTGCATTATTCATTATGTTATCACAATTGAATATGCATAAATTATGCATAATATTCTAAATTGTGCATGTAGTGTATTCATTATGCATAATTCAGGCATCTAATCTTTCAATTAGGTACCTGTAGATTGGATATATGAATAGAGAAGGGAGAGCGGCAGACTGATGAGGAGGGAACAGCAGAGGGAACGAAAGACAGAGAGCTTAGTGGCAAAGCCCTAATGTGTGTTTTGTCCTGACGATGACCTTGGTCTCCGGAGGTGTGTGTGTGTGTGTGTGTGTGTGTGTGTGTGTGTGTGTGTGTGTGTGTGTGTGTATGTATAAAGTCTATCTTGTTGAGTCTGGTGATAAGCTCTCACACCCTTCACCTCATTAAGATAATACGAGTAGCCAAGACATAATGAGGAACAGAAAGAGAGGGGGAGACAGATGGAGAACATTTTTATTAAGAGAGACGTTAGAGGGAGAGAGAGAATATATTAGATATGCATATATTTCAGGCCAATAAAGCTTTAATTAAGCTCAAATAATAATTGTGAGAATACAGTGAGGCAGGGGGAGGGAGAAAGTGGGGAAAGAGAGGGGGAAGGGGAAAGAGGGTAACGAGAGAGAGGGAAGGAGAAAGAGGGAAAAGAGAGAGAGGGGGAAGAAGAAAGAGAGGTAAGAGAGAGAGGGGGAAGTAGATAGAGAGGTAAGAGAGAGAGGGGGAAGGAGAAAGGGAGGAAAGAGAAGGGGGAGGAGAAAGAGGGAAAGATAGAGGGGGGAGGAGAAAGAGGGGAAAGAGAGGGTGGAAGGAGAAAGAGGGAAAGATAGAGGGGGGAGGAGAAAGAGGGAAAGAGAGAGAGGGGGAAGAAGAAAGAGAGGAAAGAGAGAGAGGGGGAAGAGAAAGGGAGGAAAGAGAGGGGGAGGAGAAAGAGGGGAAAGAGAGAGGGTGGAAGGAGAAAGATGGAAAGATAGAGGGGGGGAGAAAGAGGGGAAATAGAGAAGGTGGAAGGAGAAAGAGGGAAAGAGAGAGAGGGGGAAGAGAAAGGGAGGAAAGAGAGGGGAGGAGATAGAGGGGGGGAGGAGAAAGAGGGAAAGATAGAGGGGGGAGGGGAAAGAGATGAAAGAGAGAGAGGGTGGAAGGAGAAAGAGGGAAAGAGATAGAGGGGGGGAGGAGAAAGAGGGAAAGAGATAGAGGGGGGAAGGAGAAAGAGGGAAAGAGAGAGACAGGGAAGGAGAAAGAGGGAAAGAGAGAGAGGGAAAAGTAGATATGTCCCAGATGCTTTAGTTTTGTTTAAGAGAGAGAAGTTGGTATGTACTGTATCAGCTAAGATTAGGAAGATGAGATAAGACTAATTTGCATGTCAGAAATGTTCTGCTATTTCTTTAATAACCTGCAGATACTTCAAGGTGTGGCTGAGCATGTCTCTGCATGTGTGTCTACCCATACACCGGAACCTTAGTTGTAATTTACATTTTGTCAAGTTCTAACAGGAAAACAATGAACTGAGACACAGAAAGGAAGTGACTTGTATTAAGAGAGATGACTGCTTGGTTGGAGTCCATTAGAGCAAAAATTCCATTCCAACTCCAGTCTGCTCATGAATAGAACACTGGTGAGGATGTCAATGAGAATCTCACAATTCAGAATTGGAATTTCTATGACATTCATCTCCTGAAATAAATTGACTGGAACTCTGTTCAGCAAAAACAGATCTGGGAACGTATTCATCCAGATTGGTTTATGTGGGTGTAACAGGATGAATACAGATTGGTTTATGTGGGTGTAACAGGATGAATACAGATGGTTTATGTGGGTGTAACAGGAAGAATACAGATTGGTTTATGTGGGTGTAACAGGATGAATACAGATTGGTTTATGTGGGTGTAACAGGATGAATACAGATTGGTTTATGTGGGTGTAACAGGATGAATACAGATTGGTTTATGTGGGTGTAACAGGATGAATACAGATGGTTTATGTGGGTGTAACAGGATGAATACAGATTGGTTTATGTGGGTGTAACAGGATGAATACAGATGGTTTATGTGGGTGTAACAGGAAGAATACAGATTGGTTTATGTGGGTGTAACAGGATGAATACAGATTGGTTTATGTGGGTGTAACAGGATGAATACAGATTGGTTTATGTGGGTGTAACAGGATGAATACAGATTGGTTTATGTGGGTGTAACAGGATGAATACAGATTGGTTTATGTGGGTGTAACAGGATGAATACAGATTGGTTTATGTGGGTGTAACAGGATTAATACAGATTGGTTTATGTGGGTGTAACAGGATGAATACAGATTGGTTTATGTGGGTGTAACAGGATGAATACAGATTGGTTTATGTGGGTGTAACAGGATTAATACAGATTGGTTTATGTGGGTGTAACAGGATGAATACAGATTGGTTTATGTGGGTGTAACAGGATTAATACAGATTGGTTTATGTGGGTGTAACAGGATGAATACAGATTGGTTTATGTGGGTGTAACAGGATGAATAAAGATTGGTTTATGTGGGTGTAACAGGATGAATACAGATTGGTTTATGTAGGTGTAACAGGATGAATACAGATTGGTTTATGTGGGTGTAACAGGATGAATACAGATTGGTTTATGTGGGTGTAACAGGATGAATACAGATTGGTTTATTTGGGTGTAACAGGATGAATACAGATTGGTTTATGTGGGTGTAACATGATGAATACAGATTGGTTTATGTGGGTGTAACAGGATGAATACAGATTGGTTTATGTGGGTGTAACAGGATGAATACAGATTGAACTAATTTCTCTCACTATGCATCTGGTTCCCTTTTAGCCAACCACACCGAGCCATAGGGCATATGCACTTAGAAAACAAGGTGCTATCTAGAACCTAAAAGGGTTCTTCGGCTGTTCCCATTGGCAAACCCTTTGAAGAACCCATTAGGGGTTCTCTGTGGTTCTACATGGATCTCAAATTAGTTCTACCTGGAAACAAAAAGGGTTCTCCTATGGGGACAGCCAATAACCTTTTGGTAACTTTTTTTCTAGTGTAGCACAGCCAGACTGCCTGGTCTGCAAGTACCCAGCACGTATTGTACCACACAGCAACAATTCAGACACCCATTTCTGAGCATCAAGCATTTTAATCTTTCCCCTGAAAAAAATTCCTCCCATTCTTCCCTTCTCCAGACTTGACCTTTAAATGTTGTCATTTGTTTGTGGGCACAAAAATGTGCTGGTATCAGCTGTCACAACCCAGCTTGGACAAAGGAACCTAATGTGTAGAGACTTAATGAGGTTTGGTGATGTTCTCTGGAAGGTGTCTGTTCTTTAGTCTCTTCACACACACACATATAAACTCGGGAAAAAAAGAAACATCCTCTCACTGTCAACTGCGTTTATTTTCAGCAAACTTAACGTGTAAATATTTGTATGAACATAACAAGATTCAACAACTGAGACATAAACTGAACATGTTCCACAGACATGTGACTAACAGAAATTGAATAATGTGTCCCTGATCAAAGGGTGCGTCAAAATCAAAGTAACCATCAGTATCTGGTGTGGCCACCAGCTGCATTAAGTACTGCAGTGCATCTCCTCCTCATGGACTGCACCAGATTTGCCAGTTCTTGCTGTGAGATTTTACCCCACTGTTCCACCAAGGCACCTGCAAGGGGGGGGGGGGGTAGCCCTAGCCCTAGCCCTAGCCCTAGCCCTCACCCTCCGATCCAACATTTCCCAGATGTGCTCAATGGGATTGAGATCCTGGCTCTTCGCTGGCCACGGCAGAACATTGACATTCCTGTCTTGCAGGAAATCACGCACAGAATGAGCAGTATGGTTGGTGAAATTGTCATGCTGGAGGGTCATGTCAGGATGAGCCTGCAGGAAGGGTACCACATGAGGGAGGAGGATGTCTTCCTTGTAATGCACAGCGTTGAGATTGTCTGCAATGACAACAAGCTCAGTCCGATGACGCTGTGACACACTGCCCCAGACCATGACGGACCCTCCACCTCCAAATCGATCCCGCTCCAGAGTACAGGCCTCGGTGTAACGCTCATTCCTTCGACGATAGATGCGAATCCCACCATCACTCCTGGTAAGACAAAACCTCTACTCGTCAGTGAAGAGCACTTTTTGCCAGTCCTGTCTGGTCCAGTGACGGTGGGTTTGTGCCCATAGGAGACGTTGTTGCCTGTGATGTCTGGTGAGGGCCTGCCTTACAACAGGCCTACAAGCCCTCAGTCCAGCCTTTCTCAGCCTATTGCGGACAGTCTGAGCACTGATGGCGGGATTGTGCATTCCTGGTGTAACTCGGCAGTTGTTGCCATCCTGTACCTGTCCCGCAGGTGTGATGTTCGGATGTACCAATCCTGTGCAGGTGTTGTTACACGTGGCCTGCCACTGCGAGGACGTCCTGTCTCCCTGTAGTGCTTTCTTAGGCATCTCACAGTACAGACATTGCAATTTATTGCCCTGGCCACATCTGCAGTCCTCATGCCTCCTTGCAGAATGCCTAAGGCACATTCACACAGCTGAGCAGGGACCCTGGGCAGCTTTCTTTTGGGGGTTTTCAGAGTCAGTAGAAAGGCCTCTTTAGTGTCCTAAGTTTTCATAACTATGACCTTAATTGTCTACAGTCTGTAAGCTGATTTCTTTTTTTGATGAGTTTATATATAGTGGCGGTTTCAGTTACAAGATCTTATTAAGGCTGGGACTAGACATACAAACACACACCACCAGTCCAAGGGAAGGGTTAAACCACTTTATTATCAGGTTTCGGCAGCGTTCCTCATATACACAACTCAAAGCAAACAGAGTAAATACTTCGTCACCAGTGGAAGATCCTCCAAATTCGGTCTTTAGGGGTTCCATCCTTGTTGAAATCATCGGTTCCTTTTTTCCGGTAAACCTATTTTTCCACTGTACGCTCTACCTCCCCAATCACCTCCTACTCGTTCACCTGCCGGGGTCAAAGGAAAGAACCAAGAAAGAAAACCAGGGCGTGGTTAAGTAGAGGCCCTGATTGGTTTCAGCTGTCCGCAGTTTGGCTCTAATTACAACTGGAGACAGGTGTGGCTGTTCCGCTACAGTCTAGAAGTTTCCCCTGAGATGTCCATGTGCCTGCCTCTGAGGAATACTTCACTTAGCTGTCCATGGTTCTGGCAAGCAGAAAACATAGAAACCTTGCAGGCACATACCGTCCATTCACCATACAGCCCCTGAAACCGCTACAATATATATATATGTGTGTCTCTCTCTCCTTCGGTCTGTCTGGCTGTCTGCTTTGTACGTAATCTCTGAGCCTCACAGAGACAGATAATATGTTGTTATCTGTGCTACTTGAATCTACTGAGGTTTAGCCAAACCTTCATTTATCTCTGTTAAAGACTACTGGCAGACAAGCCGGAGTAGTGTGTAGGGTGTGAGATAGTGGTGTCTTCTGCCAGACTAGTGGAGCAGTGTGTAAGGGGTTAGATAGTGGTGTCTTCTGCCAGACTAGCGGAGCAGTGTGTAGGGGGTTAGATAGTGGTGTCTTCTGCCAGACTAGTGGGAGCAGTGTGTAGGGGGTGAGATAGTGGTGTCTTCTGCCAGACTAGTGGGAGCAGTGTGTAGGGTGTGAGATAGTGGTGTCTTCTGCCAGACTAGTGGGAGCAGTGTGTAGGGGGTTAGATAGTGGTGTCTTCTGCCAGACTAGAGGAGTAGTGTGTAGGGGGTTAGATAGTGGTGTCTTCTGCCAGACTAGTGGGAGCAGTGTGTAGGGGGTTAGATAGTGGTGTCTTCTGCCAGACTAGTGGGAGCAGTGTGTAGGGGGTTAGATAGTGGTGTCTTCTGCCAGACTAGTGGGAGCACTGTGTAGGGGGTTAGATAGTGGTGTCTTCTGCCAGACTAGTGGGAGCAGTGTGTAGGGTGTGAGATAGTGGTGTCTTCTGCCAGACTAGTGGGAGCAGTGTGTAGGGGGTTAGATAGTGGTGTCTTCTGCCAGACTAGAGGAGTAGTGTGTAGGGGGTTAGATAGTGGTGTCTTCTGCCAGACTAGTGGGAGCAGTGTGTAGGGGGTTAGATAGTGGTGTCTTCTGCCAGACTAGTGGGAGCAGTGTGTAGGGGGTTAGATAGTGGTGTCTTCTGCCAGACTAGTGGGAGCAGTGTGTAGGGGGTTAGATAGTGGTGTCTTCTGCCAGACTAGTGGGAGCAGTGTGTAGGGTGTGAGATAGTGGTGTCTTCTGCCAGACTAGTGGGAGCAGTGTGTAGGGGGTTAGATAGTGGTGTCTTCTGCCAGACTAGAGGAGCAGTGTGTAGGGGGGTTAGATAGTGGTGTCTTCTGCCAGACTAGAGGAGCAGTGTGTAGGGGGGTTAGATAGTGGTGTCTTCTGCCAGACTAGAGGAGCAGTGTGTAGGGGGGTTAGATAGTGGTGTCTTCTGCCAGACTAGTGGGAACAGTGTGTAGGGGGGTTAGATAGTGGTGTCCTCTAGTGTGTGTGTTTGCCACAGTGTGATACAGAAGTGATGTTATTCATTTGTTCCCTTCTAACTCATACCTCTATATTCCAAGGTCAGGATTACGTCATTATCGCCCACAGCAGTTGTCCAGAGTGTTTCTCTAGTAATCCTTTTATTCAATATCACGGTTATAAACCCACCGCTGGCTCTGGAACTAGACTGTCTGAGAGACGGGGTGTGTGTGAGAGTTGTCGTAGTTCATCTGGATCATTCCATTAATGATCCCAGAACTGGAGTCCCACAGAAAAGAGAAAGAGAAAGAGAGGAGTGTGATATTTGGTGAAAAATATAGTACAGGGAATGAGTTCAATTGGGATATGTCATTGGTATTGGTGATAGGGAACCCCTCTCTCTCCCTCTCCCCTCCCCTCCTCTCCTCTCCTCTCTTTTAGGTTCTACTGGGATCTGATCATGTTGTGTCTGATGATAGGAAACCCCTCTCTCCTCTCCTCTCCTCTCCCAGGTTCTGCTGGGATCTGATCATGTTGTGTCTGATGATAGGGAACCTCTCTCTCTCCCTCTCTCCTCTCCTCTCCTCTCCTCTCCTCTCCTCTCCTCTCCTCTCCTCTCCTCTCCTCTCCCAGGTTCTACTGGGATCTGATCATGTTGTGTCTGATGATAGGAAACCTCTCTCTCTCCCCTCCCCTCCTCTCCTCTCCCAGGTTCTACTGGGATCTGATCATGTTGTGTTTGATGATGGGGAATCTGATCATCCTGCCAGTAGGAATCACCTTCTTTAAGGATGAGAACACTCCTCCCTGGATCATCTTCAACGTGGTCTCTGATACTCTCTTCCTGGTTGACCTGGTCCTCAACTTCAGGACCGGAATCGTCAAGGAGGACAGCACTGAGATACTGCTAGACCCCAAGTCAGTGTGTGTGTGTGTGTGTGTGTGTGTGTGTGTGTGTCTGTCTGTGTGAAGGTGACACAGAGCTGGAGGCAATGCTTCCCTGTGTGGTGTTCTTCCAGAATGTGAATGAATGGAGTTGTTTGTTATTTCTTCTAAAGAACCATAACTACTGGGGCCATAGGAATCAATGTTGGTCTACGCTATGCTAAGCTAACTGTGAGACCATAGGAATATATCCAGAATGCTAAGCTAACTGTGAGACCATAGAAATGACTTATATATTATGCTATGCTACCACAGGGCTATCCGTCAGCGCTACCTAAAGAGCTGGTTTGCGGTGGACTTTGTGTCGTCCATCCCTGTGGACTACATCTTCCTGATGGTGGACTTGGAGGCCCGGCTGGACTCAGAGGTTTACAGGACGGCCAGGGCCCTCCGCATCGTACGCTTCACCAAGATCCTCAGCCTGCTACGCCTGCTGCGCCTGTCACGACTCATACGCTACATCCACCAGTGGGAGGAGGTGAGAGGCCGGGAACACAGGGAGAGGAGGTAGAGAAAGAGGGGAGGGAGGGAAAGAGAGACTTACTACCACTGTCACAACTCACTGGTTACATCCTCCAGAGAGAAGGTAGAGGGCAGTCAGTGGAACATGCCAGAGGGGAGGGAGAGAGGGAGGTGAGAGGAGAGAGGCAGAGGCTGAGAGGGCGAAAGGAGAGGTCAGCGTAGTATAGGGGAAAGAGAGACCGCTACGGGGGCAGCTGATCTACCTCTTCATTGGGGAAGAGGCAACTAATCATAAAAGGTGCCCGCGCAAGACGTCAATAAACTAAAGTGATGTTAAACTCTCCCCCTCCAGATCTTCCATATGACCTATGACCTGGCCAGTGCCATGGTGAGGATAGTCAACCTGATAGGCATGATGCTGCTGCTGTGCCACTGGGACGGATGTCTACAGTTCCTGGTTCCCATGCTGCAGGACTTCCCCCTGGACTGCTGGGTCTCCAAGAATAACATGGTGGTGAGTTACACTGTCTGTCTGTCTGTCTGTCTGTCTGTCTGTCTGTCTGTCTGTCTGTCTGTCTGTCTGTGTTTATCTGTCTTCCTGTCTGTCTGGCTGTCTGTGACTGTCTGTCCATCTGTGACTGTCTGTCTGACTGTCTTTACCTGTCTGTATATCTGTCTTCCAGTCTGTCTGTCTGTCTTCCAGTCTGTCTTCCAGTCTGTCTGTCTGTCTGTCTGTCTGTCTGTCTGTCTGTCTGTCTGTCTGTCTGTCTGTCTGTCTGTCTGTCTGTCTGTCTGTCTGTCTGTCTGTCTGTCTGTTTGTCTGTCTGTCTGTCTGTCTGTCTGTCTGTCTGTCTGTCTGTCTGTCTGTCTGTCTGTCTGTCTGTCTGTCTGTCTGTCTGTCTGTCTGTCTGTCTGTCTGTCTGTGTTTATCTGTCTTCCTGTCTGTCTGGCTGTCTGTGACTGTCTGTCCATCTGTGACTGTCTGTCTGACTGTCTTTACCTGTCTGTATATCTGTCTTCCAGTCTGTCTGTCTGTCTTCCAGTCTGTCTTCCAGTCTGTCTGTCTGTCTGTCTGTCTGTCTGTCTGTCTGTCTGTCTGTCTGTCTGTCTGTCTGTCTGTCTGTCTGTCTGTCTGTCTGTCTGTCTGTCTGTCTGTCTGTCTGTCTGTCTGTCTGTCTGTCTGTCTGACATTATTGATATTGTGTTTGTGTGTGCACTGATTACGGGGTAGTGGACTGATTGTGTGTGTAGCCAGAGAGAGAGAGAGTGTGTGTGTAGACACAGAGAGAGAGAGAGTGTGTGTGTAGACAGAGAGAGTGTGTGTGTAGACAGAGAGAGAGAGAGAAAGAGAGAGAGAGAGAGAGAGTGTGTGTGTAGACAGAGAGAGGGTGTGTGTGTGTGTAGACAGAGAGAGAGAGAGAGAGAGAGAGAGAGAGAGAGAGAGAGTGTGTGTGTGTGTGTAGACAGAGAGAGAGAGAGAGAGAGAGAGAGAGTGTGTGTGTGTGTGTAGACAGAGAGGGAGAGAGAGAGAGAGAGAGAGAGAGAGTGTGTGTGTGTGTAGACAGAGAGAGAGAGAGAGAGAGAGAGAGAGTGTGTGTGTGTGTGTAGACAGAGAGAGAGAGAGAGAGAGAGAGAGAGAGAGAGAGAGAGAGAGAGTGTAGACAGTTCATGTAGCAGCATGTCTGGTTGGAATAAAAGGGACTATCAACACAATAAAACATCACCCAACTTAAACATCCTACTGATAGAGTAGATGGAGATATGAACACACACATGCACACGCGCACACACACACACACACACACACATACACGGCTGTGTGTTTCGCTGACTCCCGTCTCGGCAGTGTTTCCTCAGTCGTTGCCGGGGTGACTGTTGCTAGGCCAGCTGAGGCTGAGTGTTTTCCCCCAGAGAAAGCCATGTGCCACCCGCAGGACCATTTAACAGAACAGGATATAATTGGCCTCACACACACACAAGCAATCACAAACACAGTCACACACACACTCAGCCTGAGATAAATTCATGCTTCATTGCATGATTGCCTAACACACACTGGCTTTATAACATATTTTAGAGTCATTTTATTATTATCATTATTATTTTCCTGCTTTTTGCCTGTTAGTAGTCTGTTTTACACAGCAGGAAGTGGAAAATCAATGAGCAACTCTACCAAGCACTTTACAGCCACAGTTTTAGCCTAGGTTAAACAGTTACACAGGCCATTCTACAGAGGGAGTCCGAGAGGAAGAGGGAGAAGAAGGTGGAAGGGATGAGTGGTACCACTCATCCCTCCCTCCCTCCCTTCCACCTTCTTCTCCCTCTCCCTCTTCCTCTCGGACTCCCTCTGTAGAATGGCCTGTTTAACTCTCTCTCCACCTCTCTCTCCACCTCTCTCTCTACCTCTCTCTCTCCATCTCTCTCTCCACCTCTCTCTCGTACTCTCGGACTCCCTCTGTAGAAGTGCCTGTTTAACTCTCTCTCCACCTCTCCCTCTTCCTCTGTAGAAGGGCCTGTTTAACTCTCTCTCCACCTCTCTCTCCGTCCAGAATGATACGTGGGGGATCCAGTACTCCTATGCCCTTTTCAAGGCGATGAGCCACATGTTGTGTATTGGCTACGGTGCCCAGGCTCCAGAGGGCATGACAGACGTGTGGCTCACCATGCTCAGTATGATCATTGGTGCCACCTGCTATGCCATGTTCATCGGCCATGCCACCGCTCTCATACAGTCCCTGGACTCCTCAAGACGACAGTACCAGGAGAAAGTAAGAGATTAGGACCCTCTCTATCCCTCCCTCCCTCCAACTCTCTCTCCATTCCTCTGTCCCTTATTCTCTCTATCCAACCATTCATCCAATTAATTTGTTGACTCCTCAAAGGCAGGAAACGGTAAAGGAACCATACTCCACTCATAAACAATCTTCCTGCTCATCCAGTGAAGTGTGTATTATACTGTAGTAAAGCAGCAGCAGTATAGTGTGTATTATACTGTAGTGAAGCAGTATAGTGTGTATTATACTGTAGTAAAGCAGCAGCAGTATAGTGTGTATTATACTGTAGTGAAGCAGTATAGTGTGTATTATACTGTAGTAAAGCAGCAGCAGTATAGTGTGTATTATACTGTAGTAAAGCAGTATAGTGTGTATTATACTGTAGTAAAGCAGCAGCAGTATAGTGTGTATTATACTTTAGTAAAGCAGTATAGTGTGTATTATACTGTAGTAAAGCAGCAGCAGTATAGTGTGTATTATACTGTAGTGAAGCAGTATAGTGTGTATTATACTGTAGTAAAGCAGCAGCAGTATAGTGTGTATTATACTGTAGTGAAACAGTATAGTGTGTATTATACTGTAGTGAAGCAGTATAGTGTGTATTAGACTGTAGTAAAGCAGCAGCAGTATAGTGTGTATTATACTGTAGTAAAGCAGTATAGTGTGTATTATACTGTAGTGAAGCAGTATAGTGTGTATTATACTGTAGTGAAGCAGTATAGTGTGTATTATACTGTAGTGAAGCAGTATAGTGTGTATTATACTGTAGTAAAGCAGCAGCAGTATAGTGTGTATTATACTGTAGTAAAGCAGTATAGTGTGTATTATACTGTAGTAAAGCAGTATAGTGTGTATTATGCTGTAGTAAAGCAGTATAGTGTGTATTAGACTGTAGTAAAGCAGCAGCAGTATAGTGTGTATTATACTGTAGTAAAGCAGTATAGTGTGTATTATGCTGTAGTAAAGCAGTATAGTGTGTATTAGACTGTAGTAAAGCAGCAGCAGTATAGTGTGTATTATACTGTAGTAAAGCAGTATAGTGTGTATTATACTGTAGTAAAGCAGTATAGTGTGTATTATGCTGTAGTAAAGCAGTATAGTGTGTATTAGACTGTAGTAAAGCAGCAGCAGTATAGTGTGTATTATACTGTAGTAAAGCAGTATAGTGTGTATTATACTGTAGTAAAGCAGTATAGTGTGTATTAGACTGTAGTAAAGCAGCAGCAGTATAGTGTGTATTATACTGTAGTAAAGCAGTATAGTGTGTATTATACTGTAGTAAAGCAGTATAGTGTGTATTATGCTGTAGTAAAGCAGTACAGTGTGTATTATACTGTAGTAAAGCAGCAGCAGTATAGTGTGTATTATACTGTAGTAAAGCAGTATAGTGTGTATTATACTGTAGTAAAGCAGTATAGTGTGTATTATACTGTAGTGAAGCAGTATAATGTGTATTAGACTGTAGTAAAGCAGCAGCAGTATAGTGTGTATTATACTGTAGTAAAGCAGTATAGTGTGTATTATACTGTAGTGAAGCAGTATAGTGTGTATTAGACTGTAGTAAAGCAGCAGCAGTATAGTGTGTATTATACTGTAGTAAAGCAGTATAGTGTGTATTATACTGTAGTGAAGCAGTATAGTGTGTATTAGACTGTAGTAAAGAAGCAGCAGTATAGTGTGTATTATACTGTAGTGAAGCAGTATAGTGTGTATTATACTGTAGTGAAGCAGTATAGTGTGTATTAGACTGTAGTAAAGCAGCAGCAGTATAGTGTGTATTATACTGTAGTAAAGCAGTATAGTGTGTATTATACTGTAGTGAAGCAGTATAGTGTGTATTAGACTGTAGTAAAGCAGCAGCAGTATAGTGTGTATTATACTGTAGTGAAGCAGTATAGTGTGTATTAGACTGTAGTAAAGCAGCAGCAGTATAGTGTGTATTATACTGTAGTAAAGCAGTATAGTGTGTATTATACTGTAGTGAAGCAGTATAGTGTGTATTAGACTGTAGTAAAGCAGCAGCAGTATAGTGTGTATTATACTGTAGTAAAGCAGTATAGTGTGTATTATACTGTAGTAAAGCAGCAGCAGTATAGTGTGTATTATACTGTAGTAAAGCAGTATAGTGTGTATTATACTGTAGTGAAGCAGTATAGTGTGTATTAGACTGTAGTAAAGCAGCAGCAGTATAGTGTGTATTATACTGTAGTAAAGCAGTATAGTGTGTATTATACTGTAGTGAAGCAGTATAGTGTGTTATACTGTAGTAAAGCAGCAGCAGTATAGTGTGTATTATACTGTAGTAAAGCAGTATAGTGTGTATTATACTGTAGTGAAGCAGTATAGTGTGTATTAGACTGTAGTAAAGCAGCAGCAGTATAGTGTGTATTATACTGTAGTAAAGCAGTATAGTGTGTATTATACTGTAGTAAAGCAGTATAGTGTGTATTATACTGTAGTGAAGCAGTATAGTGTGTATTAGACTGTAGTAAAGCAGTATAGTGTGTATTAGACTGTAGTAAAGCAGCAGCAGTATAGTGTGTATTATACTGTAGTAAAGCAGTATAGTGTGTATTATACTGTAGTGAAGCAGTATAGTGTGTATTATACTGTAGTAAAGCAGCAGCAGTATAGTGTGTATTATACTGTAGTAAAGCAGTATAGTGTGTATTATACTGTAGTGAAGCAGTATAGTGTGTATTAGACTGTAGTAAAGCAGCAGCAGTATAGTGTGTATTATACTGTAGTGAAGCAGTATAGTGTGTATTATACTGTAGTGAAGCAGTATAGTGTGTATTATACTGTAGTGAAGCAGTATAGTGTGTATTATACTGTAGTGAAGCAGTATAGTGTGTATTATACTGTAGTAAAGCAGCAGCAGTATAGTGTGTATTATACTGTAGTAAAGCAGTATAGTGTGTATTATACTGTAGTAAAGCAGTATAGTGTGTATTATGCTGTAGTAAAGCAGTATAGTGTGTATTAGACTGTAGTAAAGCAGCAGCAGTATAGTGTGTATTATACTGTAGTAAAGCAGTATAGTGTGTATTATGCTGTAGTAAAGCAGTATAGTGTGTATTAGACTGTAGTAAAGCAGCAGCAGTATAGTGTGTATTATACTGTAGTAAAGCAGTATAGTGTGTATTATACTGTAGTAAAGCAGTATAGTGTGTATTATGCTGTAGTAAAGCAGTATAGTGTGTATTAGACTGTAGTAAAGCAGCAGCAGTATAGTGTGTATTATACTGTAGTAAAGCAGTATAGTGTGTATTATACTGTAGTAAAGCAGTATAGTGTGTATTAGACTGTAGTAAAGCAGCAGCAGTATAGTGTGTATTATACTGTAGTAAAGCAGTATAGTGTGTATTATACTGTAGTAAAGCAGTATAGTGTGTATTATGCTGTAGTAAAGCAGTATAGTGTGTATTATACTGTAGTAAAGCAGCAGCAGTATAGTGTGTATTATACTGTAGTAAAGCAGTATAGTGTGTATTATACTGTAGTAAAGCAGTATAGTGTGTATTATGCTGTAGTAAAGCAGTATAGTGTGTATTAGACTGTAGTAAAGCAGCAGCAGTATAGTGTGTATTATACTGTAGTAAAGCAGTATAGTGTGTATTATACTGTAGTGAAGCAGTACAATGTGTATTAGACTGTAGTAAAGCAGCAGCAGTATAGTGTGTATTATACTGTAGTAAAGCAGTATAGTGTGTATTATACTGTAGTGAAGCAGTATAGTGTGTATTAGACTGTAGTAAAGCAGCAGCAGTATAGTGTGTATTATACTGTAGTAAAGCAGTATAGTGTGTATTATACTGTAGTGAAGCAGTATAGTGTGTATTAGACTGTAGTAAAGCAGCAGCAGTATAGTGTGTATTATACTGTAGTAAAGCAGTATAGTGTGTATTATACTGTAGTGAAGCAGTATAGTGTGTATTAGACTGTAGTAAAGCAGCAGCAGTATAGTGTGTATTATACTGTAGTAAAGCAGTATAGTGTGTATTATACTGTAGTGAAGCAGTATAGTGTGTATTAGACTGTAGTAAAGCAGCAGCAGTATAGTGTGTATTATACTGTAGTAAAGCAGTATAGTGTGTATTATACTGTAGTGAAGCAGTATAGTGTGTATTAGACTGTAGTAAAGCAGCAGCAGTATAGTGTGTATTATACTGTAGTGAAGCAGTATAGTGTGTATTATACTGTAGTGAAGCAGTATAGTGTGTATTAGACTGTAGTAAAGCAGCAGCAGTATAGTGTGTATTATACTGTAGTAAAGCAGTATAGTGTGTATTATACTGTACTGAAGCAGTATAGTGTGTATTAGACTGTAGTAAAGCAGCAGCAGTATAGTGTGTATTATACTGTAGTGAAGCAGTATAGTGTGTATTAGACTGTAGTAAAGCAGCAGCAGTATAGTGTGTATTATACTGTAGTAAAGCAGTATAGTGTGTATTAGACTGTAGTAAGCAGCAGTATAGTGTGTATTATACTGTAGTAAAGCAGTATAGTGTGTATTATACTGTAGTAAAGCAGTATAGTGTGTATTATGCTGTAGTAAAGCAGCAGCAGTATAGTGTGTATTATACTGTAGTAAAGCAGTATAGTGTGTATTATACTGTAGTGAAGCAGTATAGTGTGTATTAGACTGTAGTAAAGCAGCAGCAGTATAGTGTGTATTATACTGTAGTAAAGCAGTATAGTGTGTATTATACTGTAGTGAAGCAGTATAGTGTGTATTATACTGTAGTAAAGCAGCAGCAGTATAGTGTGTATTATACTGTAGTAAAGCAGTATAGTGTGTATTATACTGTAGTGAAGCAGTATAGTGTGTATTAGACTGTAGTAAAGCAGCAGCAGTATAGTGTGTATTATACTGTAGTAAAGCAGTATAGTGTGTATTATACTGTAGTAAAGCAGTATAGTGTGTATTATACTGTAGTGAAGCAGTATAGTGTGTATTAGACTGTAGTAAAGCAGTATAGTGTGTATTAGACTGTAGTAAAGCAGCAGCAGTATAGTGTGTATTATACTGTAGTAAAGCAGTATAGTGTGTATTATACTGTAGTAAAGCAGTATAGTGTGTATTATACTGTAGTAAAGCAGCAGCAGTATAGTGTGTATTATACTGTAGTAAAGCAGTATAGTGTGTATTATACTGTAGTGAAGCAGTATAGTGTGTATTAGACTGTAGTAAAGCAGCAGCAGTATAGTGTGTATTATACTGTAGTGAAGCAGTATAGTGTGTATTAGACTGTAGTAAAGCAGCAGCAGTATAGTGTGTATTATACTGTAGTGAAGCAGTATAGTGTGTATTAGACTGTAGTAAAGCAGCAGCAGTATAGTGTGTATTATACTGTAGTAAAGCAGTATAGTGTGTATTATACTGTAGTGAAGCAGTATAGTGTGTATTAGACTGTAGTAAAGCAGCAGCAGTATAGTGTGTATTATACTGTAGTAAAGCAGTATAGTGTGTATTATACTGTAGTAAAGCAGCAGCAGTATAGTGTGTATTATACTGTAGTAAAGCAGTATAGTGTGTATTATACTGTAGTGAAGCAGTATAGTGTGTATTAGACTGTAGTAAAGCAGCAGCAGTATAGTGTGTATTATACTGTAGTAAAGCAGTATAGTGTGTATTATACTGTAGTGAAGCAGTATAGTGTGTATTATACTGTAGTAAAGCAGCAGCAGTATAGTGTGTATTATACTGTAGTAAAGCAGTATAGTGTGTATTATACTGTAGTGAAGCAGTATAGTGTGTATTAGACTGTAGTAAAGCAGCAGCAGTATAGTGTGTATTATACTGTAGTGAAGCAGTATAGTGTGTATTAGACTGTAGTAAAGCAGCAGCAGTATAGTGTGTATTATACTGTAGTAAAGCAGCAGCAGTATAGTGTGTATTATACTGTAGTAAAGCAGTATAGTGTGTATTAGACTGTAGTAAAGCAGTATAGTGTGTATTATACTGTAGTGAAGCAGTATAGTGTGTATTAGACTGTAGTAAAGCAGCAGCAGTATAGTGTGTATTAGACTGTAGTAAAGCAGCAGCAGTATAGTGTGAATTATACTGTAGTAAAGCAGTATAGTGTGTATTAGACTGTAGTAAAGCAGTATAGTGTGTATTAGACTGTAGTAAAGCAGCAGCAGTATAGTGTGTATTATACTGTAGTAAAGCAGTATAGTGTGTATTATACTGTAGTGAAGCAGTATAGTGTGTATTAGACTGTAGTAAAGCAGCAGCAGTATAGTGTGTATTATGCTGTAGTAAAGCAGTATAGTGTGTATTATACTGTAGTAAAGCAGCAGCAGTATAGTGTGTATTATACTGTAGTAAAGCAGTATAGTGTGTATTATACTGTAGTAAAGCAGTATAGTGTGTATTATACTGTAGTGAAGCAGTATAGTGTGTATTAGACTGTAGTAAAGCAGCAGCAGTATAGTGTGTATTATACTGTAGTAAAGCAGTATAGTGTGTATTATACTGTAGTAAAGCAGTATAGTGTGTATTATACTGTAGTAAAGCAGTATAGTGTGTATTATACTGTAGTAAAGCAGTATAGTGTGTATTAGACTGTAGTAAAGCAGCAGCAGTATAGTGTGTATTAGACTGTAGTAAAGCAGTATAGTGTGTATTAGACTGTAGTAAAGCAGCAGCAGTATAGTGTGTATTATACTGTAGTAAAGCAGTATAGTGTGTATTAGACTGTAGTAAAGCAGCAGCAGTATAGTGTGTATTAGACTGTAGTAAAGCAGTATAGTGTGTATTAGACTGTAGTAAAGCAGCAGCAGTATAGTGTGTATTATACTGTAGTAAAGCAGCAGCACCCATATATTGTGTGTATGTGTGCTTTTATTAACGCTGTATTAACAATGTATTAACATTGTATTAACGTTGTATTAACGTTGTATTAACATTGTATTAACATTGTATTAACGTTGTATTGACGTTGTATTAACGTTGTATTAACGTTGTATCGTTGTATTTCCGTTGTATTGACGTTGTGTTCCAGTATAAGCAGGTGGAGCAGTACATGTCGTTCCATAAGCTCCCTGCAGATGTCCGTCAGAGGATTCATGAGTACTACGAGCATCGCTTCCAGGGCAAGATGTTTGACGAGGAGAACATACTGGGTGAACTCAGCGAACCACTAAAGGAGGTAACACACACGCACACGCACGCGCAAGGCAAGCACACACACGCACGAGCCATGGATACAGGCACACACGCGCGCGCGCGCACGAGGCACGCACACACACACACACGAGCCACGGATGCAGGCACACGGGCAGGCACACACACTGTTACAAGTTACGAAAGCTAGCTATAGTGTAACAAAAAAAACTCCTGCTCAAACCAGTCGATTCAAACTGCCTCAAACACATTTTACATGAAAGAAAATTAAAACGTACTGATACAATTCAGTTTTTGTGCATTCTAACTAACTTCCCAACTCCTCCCCCCTCCCTCCCCCTCTCTTTCCCCCCCTCTCAGGCGATAGTTAGCTTTAACTGCCGTAGCCTGGTGGCTCACATGCCGCTGTTTGCTAACGCGGACCCTAACTTTGTGACGGCAGTGCTGACCAAGCTTCGCTTCGAGGTGTTCCAGCCCAATGACTTCATCATCCGTGAGGGCACGGTGGGACGCAAGATGTACTTCATTCAACATGGACGAGTCGGCATACTCACCCGCGGAAACAAGGAGACCAAACTCAGTGACGGGTCCTACTTTGGGGGTGAGGAGAGGAGGGAGAAGGGGGAGGGATGGGTGAGGGTAAGGACAGTGTGAGGAAAAAGGGAAGTGGAAGGGGAAGGTGTGGGTGTGTGTTAGATTAATCAGTTCTTCAATTTCACAATTTCTTCAACAAAATCTTATTTTTTCCAGTCTCTCACCCCTCTTCCCTTCTCCCTCTTTATCCACACCTGCACTTCCTCCTCTCTCTCTGTCCATCTCCCTCTCTCTCACTCACTCTCTCGCTCTCTCAGAGATCTGTCTGTTGACTCGGGGCCGGAGGACGGCGAGCGTCAGAGCAGATACATACTGTCGTCTCTACTCCCTCAGTGTGGACAGCTTCAACGAGGTCCTGGAGGAACACCCTATGATGAGGCGGGCCTTCGAGACGGTGGCCGTCGACCGGTTGGACCGCATCGGTACTAATCCTCTCCCGATTGGCTCAAGCACCTGCCAATCGGTCCATTACTTGCAATGACTTTCAGTTTTCAATTCAGTTTCATTTCTATAGCGCTTTGTGCAGAGACCTTGCCAGTGAATAGCATTTTTCAAATCAATTCAGATTTTATTTCTAAAGCGCTTTGTAAATGACCTTACAGTTGCAGAAGCCCTTCAAGGCAGGTTAAGGGAGAGAGGAACAGGAACAGTATCCATCCCCTCCATCAGTTTGTTTCTGTTTTGATCGTTTCATTCTATTCTCTTCTCTCTTCTTTGTTCTCCTCTGCAGGTAGGAAGAACTCTATCCTGATGAGGAAGCCGTCCCAGGCGGGTTCCATGGCGGGGGGCAGCGGTTTGGGGCGTGGGGGTCGAGGAGGAGGGGGGGCGGGGCTAGGCATGGGGGGGCTGGGCTCCTGTGACAGCATGCTGGTTCAGCAGATCGTTAAACATGACAGCATGCCAGCCATGCAGGAGGCCATCGCTGCTGCCGCTGCAGGAAGGGGAGGGGCCACGGGAGGAAGTGGTACGGTCTCCCCTAGGCCCCACCCACTGATCTGGGCTCCACTGATCCACGCTCCGCTCCAGACGGCGGCCGCTACGACTAACGTGGCCATCGCCCTCATGCACCAGCAGCAGCAGCAACAGCAGCTTCAACATCAGCTACAGCAGCAACATGCGCTAGGAGGCGCTATATTCCTCCCCTCCATCTCTCCATCGCCCTCCGTCTCTGTCTCCTTCCCCCTCTCCCCCCCGCGGCCCCCTGTCCTGCAGCCCCTGCGCCCCTCTGTGAGTTCCCTCATTGGGATGATGGGGGTAGGAGGGATGGGGGGGCTGTCCCCTAGAGGGGGGTTTCCTGCCTTCCCCTCCCCCTCGCCCTTCCCCATGGCCCCCCCGGGAGGTGTGATATCACCCCCTGTTGCTCAAACCCCACCCACACCGGCCTCCTCTGTCTCCACGTCGGCCCAATTAGGAAAGACCCTGCACTACAATCTCCGCCTCCACCCGGAACACTCTTCAGTGATGTGTGGAACCCCAGGAATCCCCAAGGTAGGAGGGGCCACCACACCCCATCTGTTCTACCACGTGAATCCAACTGCAGTCACCAGTGTCATGTCAGACACTTGCAGTTCCATGGCTGGCCAGCATGGAGCCAAGGAGGCGCTATTGCGTCATGGAGGCAGCAGCAACCAGGGCCTGCCTGCACTTGGGAGGCTCACCCAGGAGGCCAGGCTCCTCTCTGCCTCGCAGCCCACCCTGCCTCATCGATCCTGGGCAAGCATGCAGCCTCACCCCCCTCTCCAGCGGAAGGCCTCTGGAGGTAACCTGCTGCCATCCTCGTTCCTGGCTGGGACGCAGCTAGCCAGGGGTGGCAGTGTGGGGGTGTTGACTACTCCCCTACCAGTACAAGTCCCAGCACAACGGTTACAGATGCCCCCCTTCAATGCACAGATACAAGCACATAACCTGGGCTCTATACAGCCCCTCCCTGATCCTGCCTCTACACACTGCCCTGCACACACACACACAGCCACACACACACATCCTGTCGCTGTACCTGCATCCACACCCACATCAGCTTCTCCCCTGGCCTCCTACACTTCCTCCCCCAAACAAACCCCCCTCTCCTATGCCACCCCCTCCCCTGCTCCCGCTCCTTTCTCCCTCATCCCAGCCCTGCCACTAACCCCTCGCCCCAAACTCACCCCTACACCCCCATCTCGCTCCTCCTCTCCTCCCCACTGCTCCATCCCTCCCTCTGCCGGAACTACTCCACTCACCTCAACCCCTCGCCCCAAACCCACCCCTACACCCCCATCTCGCTCCTCCTCTCCTCCCCCCGGCTCCATCCCTCCCTCTGCCGGAACTACTCCACTCACCTCAACCCCTCGCCCCAAACCCACCCCTACACCCCCATCTCGCTCCTCCTCTCCTCCCCCCTGCTCCATCCCTCCCTCTGCCGGAACTACTCCACTCACCTCAACCCCTCGCCCCAAACCCACCCCTACACCCCCATCTCGCTCTTCTTCCCCCTCTCCCTCCTCCACTCCCCCTCCCTCCTCTGTCAGTGCCCCTCTCTCACTTGCACAAACCCATGGGCGCAAGACCTCTCTCGCGTCCCCCTCTCCCCCCTCCTCTTCCCTACCTTCCTCTCCCACTCTTCTTCAGAGCCCCCTAATCAAGTCCTCCCCTACACCCCCCTCCCCTTACCCTCTATCTGGGCCCACCCCTACCCCCTCTAAAGCCTTTACCCCTATCCAGACTCGTACCCCTACCACTACCCTCTCTCAACCCTCCAATCGTCCCCCTACCCCTATTTCTACTCCTGTTCACACTCAGAGCCAAACCCTAACTGCAACCCCCACCCCAGCCTCCACTCCCACCCCAGCCCCCACCCCAGCCTCCACTCCCACCCCAGCCTCCACTCCCACCCCAGCCTCCACTCCCAAACCCACCCCTACACCCCCATCTGTACCCATCGATGCTGCAATTCAAGCCCCAACAAAAGGCTCAGCCCACACCCCAAAACAGACCCCAGCAGCCCAACCCCTAGTCCAAACCCCTGCCCCAAAACCCACTTCTAAATGTTCTGTTACCCCCACAATCCCACCTGTACCTATCCATACCCCAAAACAATCCTCCACCCCCAAACCTGCATCAACCCATACCCCAAAACAGAGCCAACCTTTAGGTCCTGTCCCCACACCTACCTGTACCCCTTACACCAGTCATGCTCTTAAGCAGACCACAGCCTCCACTACCACCCTCCCACCCACTCAGTTGGTCCCAGGCCCTGCCACCTCCCTCTCTCAAACCTCTTGCCCCCCAGCCACCTCTTCCCCCTCCGCCTCTCCCAAGGGGGGCAAGAAGGACCCGTAGCTGCCTCAGACAGGGAAAGACTAATAGGGACTGAGAGAAAAACTGCCTGCCAACATGTGATGGTCCTGGAGGAAATTATCTGATTGGAGGATGGACTTTTCGGGCCAGATATACTGTGTAGGTTGTGTCACCAAACACCCCATGCTCCAATTAAAGTAGCACACTGTAAGGAATAGGGTACTGCAGATTTGGGTTCAACAAACTATCCTCCAAACAGTCCATGACTTGCGACTAGGTTTTAACAGTTGTTGCCAACATGGCATGCCAAAATTCTAGATTCAAACCGAGTTCGGCAGACTGTGTATATCTATGGCTCTGGTGACTAGGGCAGGCTAGAGTAGAATCACAGTTTATATTTGATGTCCAAACATATAGATACATATCTGTGTTAGTGATTGTTGGAGCAAGCAAGAGAGATGAAGTGGAAGATAATGGCAGCACACAGTGGGAGGGACGATACAGCTGTCAGAAAAGACGAGGACGATGATGACAAAGATAGCAATGGGGCTCGTTGCATCTTGCTGCTGATTGGAGGAGGGCTAGTTGGCCAATTCTAAAACGACCAATAAGATAGGCACTTCCTGATTTCCAGCTTCCCCTCCCTTTTGCCTCTCGCCCTTCACCAAAGTGTAATATTTTGTCATTATATGATTAATCATAGAATGAGATTACTAATCACTGTAAAGTTAATCATCATATTGATCAGTAACTATAGGAGCGATTGATCCACTTGTAGTTATGTTGTCCAAGTTGTGTGGTGTTTAGCTTCGGTCCAATATGTTCACACAACTTCTGTAACTGAATTGTGTGTTTTGGTGCAACACTTAATACTGCTCCCTCGTAAACTGTGGATGTGGGTTTATTTGTTCCGCCTAGCTTCCTGTAAATGCATGCCTCTCTCTCTATTCCCTCCTTTTCCCTCGTTCCTCAACTCCTCTGGCTCCTGTCTGCTTTCATTCTGTCTTTCATCTCTGTCTGTCTGATCCTCCTTTCATCTTTCACAGAGCTTTTGTAGTTAACTACTGTTCCAGGGACATTCACAGATGCTCTCTACCTCTCTCCATCTCTGACTTTTCCCTCTATCTACTGTATCTCTCTCTCTATCATTCCCTCCCTCCATCCATCCATCCCTCCCCCTCCTTTCTTCCCTCTCTTGTCCTGGTGTCATGTCCAGTGCTGTTTGATGTTTTCTGTGAGTAGCAACAGAGCATTCCTCTTTTAACCCTTGATACCATGTTGCCTAGATTATATTTAAGGACCAAATGTTTTATTTGTGATCACAGCTTTAGCTTTTGAGCAAAATCAATGAAATTATAGTTGTTGATGATGATGTTATTGATGATGATGTTATTGATGACCGTGATGATGTTATTGATGATGATGAGGATGACCATGATGATGTTATTGATGACCATGAGGATGTTATTGATGATGATGTTATTGATGACCATGATGATGGGGATGATGAGGATGACCATGATGATGTTATTGATGATGATGAGGATGACCATGATGATGTTATTGATGATGATGATGATAATGTTATTGATGATGATGAGGATGACCGTGATGATGCTGTTGATGATGATGATGATGACCATGATAGTGTTATTGATGATGATGAGGATGACCATGAGGATGTAATTGATGATGATGAGGATGACCATGATGATGTTATTGATGATGAGGAGGATGACCATGATGATGTTATTGATGATGATGAGGATGACCATGATGTTATTGATGATGAGGATGACCATGATGATGTTACTGATGATGATCATGAGGATGATGGTGACAGTAAGAATGTTTTTGATGATAGCTAGAATAAAGCACATTTAGAAAGTCTGTTTGTCTTTGGTGTCAGAGAGAGAGAGAGAGAGAGAATGTGTGCTTATGCGTATGTGTGTCCTGCCCGGTAATCCTGAATACCTCCAGAGGTGAAGCAGACTCATATCCAAGGTGACGCTTGTGGATGGGAACGCTGGGATCACTGTTGCTCTCGACTCTTAACTAAATCAATATCCTCCTGCACAGGGAAGGATTATACCATGTCTAATACACAGCCTGACCCTCCTGACTATCTCTCTCCCTCACTCCATCTAATCTGTGTTCAAGGGGGTTCAAGAGTCTCATTTCCACACTATGTTGTGTTTGGCAGTGATTGATTTATTTTTCACCTTTGGAGGATTGTGAGGCATTAGAATGTTGGATTTACACTCAGAGTAATTTGCATTAAGGCCTGGAATTAAATATTGTACTGAAGGGAACAATCATGATCTTTGGAGGGATGCATGATTGTTAGAGGGATGTATAGGGACTTACTGTGTACATTCTACTCTATTCTAAAGGGACTCTGAGGCTATTCTCAGACATTTACTTAGCGGACAGCAAATACTATATACAGAATACAAAACAACTTTGTTTATACCTTTGGATTTAAATCTAGAGATTAAAGATCTATATACTTTAAACCTATAACAAGAGACTGTATAGCTATACTCTTGTGAGATATGTAGGCCTACCCTTCAGACACATTAAGAAGTGAACGCTTGTAAGTACCAAGCTGTCATCTACACATTGACCACTAGATGGGGCTCAGCACCTAAACCAGACTCCTGTCTGGATTCCAGGAAAAGCTAGCAGCTTAGGATAGCCACATAGTTAATGTTACACCTTGTATTACCTTCACCATGGTGAGGTCTGACAGGCCATTAAATTGAGATGAGATAAGAGAGCTGTGGAGATATATGTGGAGAAATGTGGAGAGATGTGAAGAGATGTTGCATATTTGGAGAAATGTGGAGACATGTTGTATATTTGGAGAGATGTATACTTGGAGAGATGTGGAGACGTTGTATATGTGGAGAGATGTGAAGAGATGTTGTATATGTGGAGAGATGTTGTATATTTGGAGAGATGTGAGGGATGTTGTATATTTGGAGAGATGTGAAGAGATGTTGTATATGTGGAGAGATGTGAAGAGATTTTGTATATTTGGATAGATGTGAAGAGATGTTGTATATTTGGAGAGATGTGAAGAGATGTTGTATATTTGGATAGATGTGAAGAGATGTTGTATATTTGGAGAGATGTGAAGAGATGTTGTATATTTGGAGAGATGTGAAGAGATGTGGTATATGTGGAGAGATGTGAAGAGATGTATATATGGAGAGATGTTGTATATTTGGAGAGATGTGAAGAGATGTGGTATATGTGGAGAGATGTGAAGAGATGTATATGTGGAGAGATGTTGTATATTTGGAGAGATGTGAAGAGATGTGGTATATGTGGAGAGATGTATATTTGGAGAGAGGTGGTATATGTGGAGAGATGTATATTTGGAGAGATGTATATTTTGAGAGATGTGAAGAGATGTTGTATATTTGGAGAGGTGTTGTATATTTGGAGAGATGTATATTTTGAGAGATGTGAAGAGATGTTGTATATTTGGAGAGATGGTGTATATGTGGAGAGATGGTGTATATGTGGAGAGATGTTGTAGTATATGTGGAAAGATGTGGAGTGTGTAGCAGCATGTAAGAGGTTAACAGCAGTGTCAGACCACAGGATTAGTAGAGAATAAATAGGACTGTAATTGCTGCCTGTCACTCTGGCTCTGAACTAGAGGACCTGCGGGGAAGTCCTATTCTGGGGCCTCAGCACTGGAATCACACAGAAATGTCTTAGAGGATCACCTAAGGCTTGCAGGACATGGACAGAAAGAGAAATGGATTGCAATTATTTATTCAGTATATATTTCAGTGTGTTAAGGATTGTGTGTGTATTTGCAGTGTGTGTGTGTCTCCCTGCAGAGAGTGAGGTGACAGTGGAAACTCTGATCCTCCATCATGTAACAGGTTATTAAGTCTATAAGGGTAGGCTTGGATTCAGCACACCCAGGTGGGTCACACACTCCTCTTGACTACTGGACCAACTGTGTGAGGGTGTGCATTAGTTCCACTACTGTCAGTGCATTTGAACTTCTGCAAGGAAAACCTTAATTTGATTCTTTGCTCAATGAAATTGAATTCAGTGAGATTTTGGGAGAAAATAAAACAATATTCTAACTTTGTAGGTGAACAACAAGGTTACCCACTGTGCACAGACGTCAGTTCAACGTCTAATATTGATTTACATTTGGTTGGTCAACTAACGTGAATTCAATGTGAAATCAACAAAAACAAATCACCATGTCATTGGATTTAGGTTATAAAATGGATGTAAAAATAGAAAATGCCTTTATGTTGATGATTTTTTTTGCTAAACCAATTAGTTTTCCACGTTGAAATGACGTTTTGGCACATTTGGTCGTGTGAATTGCAGTAACACACACGTCACACACACCACACGCAACAGCAGCCAGATAGGTAGCCAGACCGCAGATTGAGCACAGATTTAAGGTTAGGGGGCGGCAAGGGGAAGGTGGGCTGGGTGGGCTGGGTGGGTAAACCACAAGATGTTATATTTAGACTTCCCATCACTTCAAAATCTGCCATCTCTCTCACACACACACACACACACACACACACACACAGGGGAGGTGTTTGAGAGAAGGGGGGATGTATGCGGGAGCAAAGAGCACAAGATGCAAAACTTAGAAAGGATAAGGTGATTCCTTCTGCTGTGTAGTTACCACTTCAAACAGGAAGCTGATGTGTGTGTAGTTTGCTACGAGGGGAGGGGTGTGTGCGCCGTGCGTGTGTAACGCTAACCACATTCTCTCTCTAGTGTGTCTCAAGATTCTTGCATCAGCCCTGTGTTGTCATACACTCTTCAGTCTCCCTCTGCACTGGAAACAGTGAATCACTTACAGTAGAAAATGTCCTCTTTACCAAAAATTGGATTTTGAATTGCCTTCAGTATATCACAAGATCACAAACACGTGCACACACACACACACACACACACACACACACACACACACACACACACACACACACACACACACACACAGTGAGATATTATTCTTGCATGAAAGTCCCCCAGCTGTTTCAGTAGAGTGGGTGTCCCCCAGCTACTGTAGCCTGTACTGCTTCTAGTCTTCTCAGAATTTGGGGCGAAGTCTCTAAGTTATTATAAGGAGATTGGAGTTATTTTAACACTCAGCAAGCCGCCATGAGACTGCTGCTTTGTCATAGCTGTCGGTAAATATATGGCAGGGGATGTGACTTGTGACTGAGGCTGAGTAGTAGCTTACATATCTACTGTATGTGCACCTGCTGGGTTCTCTGTCTCTATGGTCACCTCTTGTCTTGGTCGCCATGGCTTCATTTGCAAATTAAATGCTTTAGGAGCGCATAGAAAGAGAGATGACGGGAAAGAGAGAGAGAGGGAGAGATGTACAGTAACAGCCAGACAGGGGCAGTTATTAAACAGCACGAGCACCATAAATAGCGCGTTTAAATAAGGCGATCTATTTCAAGTGGAAATGTCCGCTGCAGCTGGCACACGCATATGCCCTCCAACGATTCTCTCCCTTTCTGTGCCAACCTCTTAGCCCCGCTGTGATCCCTCACAGACCTTCAACCTGCCCCGGGAGTCTCTATAACAACATGCCCACCTCGGCCCTCCTTCCCTCCCACCTCGATACGACAGACACTGCCGCTGGCCTATCGCACCATGGCCGACCCCTGTGCCCTGCCCACCCCAGCGGTCCCTCTCCAGCCCCGCCAGAGCCAATCCGCGGCGGGGTGTAAAGTAGGGCAAGCCGCTTCCTGGTTCAAGGAGGAGCTGCCTGGAGTTGGAATGGGCCAGCGGAGTCATAGAGGGGGGAGAACAGCCCAGCGAGCCGGCGGTCTGCAAAGAGAGAGCCGAGGCAGGGGGATATAAACGCCGGCAGAGAGACAAGAAGAGGCGGATATTACAGAGAACTCCCGGATGATACGTGGTTCGTCAGAGGGACTGGTGTGAGATTTTGGACAGTGCGGAGAGAGCGGTGACCCCCGGGGGGAGAGAGACGGGTGGGAGTGAATCCAGGAAGTACAGAAGCCGGTCAGGTGGGACGCGACGAGATAACATAGGTGACACCGGCGCACAGGTAAACCCGCTCCCTCACTCGCTCTCTGTTTTGGGGGGTTATTATGGAATTCTTAAAGTTAGGATTTAACGCTTGTCTTTCCCATTTTCTATAACAACCGCCCCCCCCCCGGTCCTAACCGGGGTTACGGGAGGACTACGTCATGGGTATTCGGTAACTCCCGTGTGACGTGTCTACAATAATTTCTCCCTATGATTTTCGCGCTCTCTTTTCCTAGAGGCTTATTTTGACACAAGAACACATACTATTTCAATTACATTAGCAGAGAATATTTATGTGATCTCAGGTTAGTTGCTCTGTGTTGCTACCTGTGTGGATGTGGCCAGGTGAACAAGCAGGGTCGACGGGTACACTTCTGGAGGCTTGGCTTCTAATTATAGCAGCGAACACCGGCTGACATCCAAAACCTAACCTGTTCTCACGCACATCGCCGGCCTCTGTAGGGAATAAGCCATGTGCTCCACCACAGGGCAACTTTGGCCACGAATTCTATTATTCCACGACCCTTTCAGTGGGCTATGCTGTTGTCACGACACGTTGACATATCCTTTATCTTAAATTGTATAGCTCTGTTGCTGATGTAATGTTCTTGAAATGTATATTAATGCTGGATGGATGAGGGCTTTTAAATGTATATTAATGCTGGATGGATGAGGGCTTTTAAATGTATAAAACTTAGGCTATGGATGGTGGGAGGCTGTCGTGTGTGCCTGTGACTGCATGTGTGTGTGTGTGTGTGTGTGTGTGTGTGTGTGTGGGTTGCTGACTCGCCCCTCTTGTGGTACAGACAGACCTGCTGAACCTGCCAAACTGGCTTGGGTTTGGTCCTCTGTCTGAGTTTGTTGTTTGATATACCACTTTATGGACACCATGATATTAGTCCAATCCACTGAAGGGTTTCTGGTCTACAATATTCATTTGGTGGTTTGAAATATTTATTTTTCACACAATAGTTCTCCAAACAGTGTTGGGTCTAGTCCTGAACTTCAGTACACCTGGAAGGAATAAGGAAAACATTTGCCCTGTAACAGTATGTAGGCTAATATTTGTACTGTGGGATTCCGTGTGTGATCTTAACAAATAGGTATTGTTGACGTCTGCGATGCAGATTAGATTTGTCACCAACCCCAACTCTGTGAATAATTCCACTATTTAGTGTGAGAGATGGAAGGGAAAAGAGAGCGAGAAGCAGAAACAGTTCTGCACTGTCAACCCTAATTGCCACTTGTCTGAATTGAAGCAGTCTTACTACCAACTAAATTACAGTTGGGAGACCTGGAAAGTCTGTGTAGACTGTCTTTGGCTTAATGGTAACTGATCTACCCCTCCCGCTCTTCTCATCTCTCCTTCTGGTGTCATGGTAACTGAATTACTCCTGTCATTTACTAGATCGGACTGTTCTCATGACCCCTCTCTCTCTTCTCATCTCTCCTTCTGGTGTCATAGTAACTGAATTACTCCGGTCATTTACTAGATCGGACTGTTCTCATGACCCCTCTCTCTCTTCTCATCTCTCCTTCTGGTGTCATAGTAACTGAATTACTCCGGTCATTTACTAGATCGGACTGTTCTCATGACCCCTCTCTCTCTTCTCATCTCTCCTTCTGGTGTCATAGTAACTGAATTACTCCGGTCATTTACTAGATCGGACTGTTCTCATGACCCCTCTCTCTCTTCTCATCTCTCCTTCTGGTGTCATAGTAACTGAATTACTCCTGTCATTTACTAGATCGGACTGTTCTCATGACCCCTCTCTCTCTTCTCATCTCTCCTTCTGGTGTCATAGTAACTGAATTACTCCGGTCATTTACTAGATCGGACTGTTCTCATGACCCCTCTCTCTCTTCTCATCTCTCCTTCTGGTGTCATAGTAACTTAATTACTCCGGTCACATGACCTCTCTCTCTCCCTACCACACACATGTTCACATGTACACACTCACAAACACCAAATTACATTTACATGCACCTTCTCGATTCTGACAGATAATGGGTATAGTCGCTGCTCTTGCCACTGAGTATGGGATAGTGCAGAGTGTGTGTGTCTGAGGATGTCTGTGGTCCTACACAGGTGTGTGCTGTGCCTGTTTCCCAGCCCTGTTCATTGTTAGGTAGGCCACTTCTGCTCTGTGGCCTGGTGAAGTGGGAAGTGGTCTTTTCTCTCACCTTCTCTGTTCTCCTCCCTGAACCCCTCACCATGTCTAACACATCATCTGACACATTGTGTTTAGGTTCATTTTATTTCTTTTTATTCACTCTTTATATCCCACTTCTCGTTTATCTTTTGATCTCATGTTTGTCTCTCTTTTCCTTCACCTTATTCCCTCAGTATTTGACCCCGTTCCTTTCCTTCCCTGTGTCTCTGTCTCACGAATCAGATATTAAATACTGTGCCTAGAGAAAGTATTCAACCCCCTTGACTTATCCAAAGTTTTGTTGCATCAAAGTGCGATTCAAATTGATTGTTTTTTTTGTCAATGATTTAAACAAAATACTCTGACAGAACCAGGTTTTCCTCTAGGATTTTACCTGTGCTTAGCTCCATTAACATTTTTTTATCCTGAAAAACTCCCCAGTCCTTAACGATTACAAGCATACCCATAGCAAGTTGCAGTCACCATTATACTTGAAAATATGGAGAGTGATACGCAGTAATGTGTTGGATTTGCCCTAAACATGAGTTGCTTTGCCACATTTTTTGCAGTATTACTTTAGTGCCTTGTTGCAAACAGGATGCCTGTACAGAATATTTATTCTGTACAGGCTACCTTATTTTCACTCTGCCAATTAGGTTAGTGTTGTGGAGTAACTACAATGCTGTTGATCCATCCTCTGGTTTCTCCCATCACAGCCATTAAACTGTTTTGTCACCATTGGCCTCATGGTGAAATTCCTGAGCGGTTTCCTTCCTTTCCAGCAACTGAGTTAGGAAGGACATCTGTATCTTTGTAGTGACTGGGTGTATTGATACACCATCCAAAGTCTAATTCATAACTTCACAATGCGCAAAGGGATATTTAATGTCTGCTCTTTAATTTTTTTAACCCATTTACCAATAGGCACCCTTCTTTGCAAGGCATTGGAAAACCTCCCTGGTCTTTGTGGTTGAATACAGTGCATTCAGAAAGCATGCAGACCCCTTCACTTTTCACATTGTTACTTTATAGCCTTATTCTAAAATGGATTAAAACATTTCTCTCATCAATCTACACACAATGCCACATAACGACAAAGCCAAAACATGTTTTTAGAAATATCACATAAATATTCAGACCCTTTACTCAGCCCTTTGTTGAAGCACCAAATCAAATGTATTTATGAAGCCCTTCTTACATCAGCTGATATCTCAAAGTGCTGTACAGAAACTCAGCCTAAAACCCCAAACAGCAAGCAATGCAGTTGTAGAAGCACGGTGGCTAGGAAAAACTCCCTAGAAAGGCAAAAACCTAGGAAGAAACCTAGAGAGGAACCAGGCTATGAGGGGTGGCCAGTCCTCTTCTGGCTGTGCCAGGTGGAGATTATAACAGAACATGGCCAAGCTGTTCAAATGTTCATAAATGACCAGCATGGTCAAATAATAATAATCACAGTAATTGTCGAGGGTGCAACAGGTCAGCACCTCAGGAGTAAATGTCAGTTGGCTTTTCATAGCAGATCACTAAGAGCATCTCTACCGCTCCTGTTGTCTCTAGAGAGTTGAAAACAGCAGGTCTGGGACAGGTAGCACGTCCATAGCCGCAGGCAGAAGTGTTGAAACTGGAGCAGCAGCACGGCCAGGTGGACTGGGGACAGCAAGGAGTCATCATGCCAGGTAGTCCTGAGGCATGGTCCTAGGGCTCAGGTCCTCAGAAAGAGAATAGAGAGAGCATACTTAAATTCACACAGGACACCGGATAAGACAGGAGAAGTATTCCAGATATAACAAACTGACCCTAGCCCCCCCCGACACAAACCACTGCAGCATAAATACTGGAGGCTGAGACAGGAAGGGTCAGGAGACACTGTGGCCCCATCCGATGATAGCCCCGGACAGGGGTGGTACCCCCGGACAGCACCACCAATCTTCTTGGATATAACGCTACAAGCTTGTCACACCTGTATTTGTGGAGTTTCTCCCATTCTTCTCTGCAGATCCTCTCAAGCTCTGTCATGTTGGATGGGGAGCTTCCCTGCACAGCTATTTTCAGGTCTCTTCAGGGATGTTCAAATCGGGTTCAAGTCCGGGCTCTGGCTGGGCCACTCAAGGACATTGAGACTTGTCCCGAAGCCACTCCTGCATTGTCTTGGCTGTGTGTTTAGGGTCGTTGTCCTGTTAGAAGGTAAGGTGAACCTTCGCCCCAGTTGGAGGTTCTGAGCGCTCTGGAGCAGGTTTTCATCAAGGATCTCTGTACTTTGCTCCATTCAGCTTTCCCTCAATCCTGACTAGTCTCCCAGTCCCTGCCGCTGAAACACATCACCAAAGCAGGATTCTGCCACCACCATGCTTCACTATAGGGATGGTGCCAGGTTTCCTCCAGATGTGACACTTGGCATTCAGGCCAAAGACTTCAATCTTGGTTTCACCAGACTGGAGAATCTTGTTTCCCATGGTGAGAGAGTCCTTTTGGTGCTTTTTGGCAAATTCCAAGCATGCTGTCATGTGCCTTTTACAGAGGAGTGGCTTTTGTCTGGCCACTCTACCATAAAGGCCTGATTGGTGGAGTGCTGCAGAGACCGTTGTGCTTCTGGAAGGTTCTCATCTTCACAGAGAAACTCTGGAAAGCTGTCAGAGTGACCATCAGGTTCTTGGTCACCTCGCTGACCAAGGTCCTTCTCCCCCGATTGCGCAGTCTTGGTGGTTCCAAACGTCTTCCATTTCAGAATGATGGAGGCCTCTGTGTTTTCGGGGACCTTCAATGCTGCAGAAACGTTTTGGTATCCTTCCTCAGATCTGTGCCTCAACATAACCCTGTCTCAGCGCTCTACGGACAAGTCCTTCGACCTCATGGCTTGGTTTTTGCTCTGACATGCACTGTCAACTGTGGGACCTTATATAGACAGGTGTGTGTGCCGGTCCAAATCATGTCCAATCAATTGAATTTACCACAGGTGGACTCCAATCAAGTTGTAGAAACATCTCAATAATTATCATTTGAACAGGATGCATCTGAGCTTAATTTTAAGTATTATATCAAAGTGTCTGAGTACTTGTGTAAATAAGGTATTTCTGTTTCATATTTGAATAAATTAGCAAAATAATCAAACATTTTTTTTTCACTTTGTCATTATGGGGTGTTGTGTGTAGATTGATGAGGGAAAAACAATATTTAATCAATTTTAGAATAAGGCTGTAACGTAACAAAATGTAGAAAAAGTGAGAGTGAATTCTTTCAGAATGCACTGTACAGTATGTGTTAGAAATTCACTGCTCGACTGAGGGACCTTACAGATAATTCTATGTCTGGGGTACAGAGATGGGGTGGTCATTCATATCATGTTAACCACTACTATTGCACACAGAGTGAGTCACTGCAATTTATTATGTGTTTTGTTAAGCAAATTTGTACTCAAGAATGAATGCTTATTGACTCAAGACATTAATTTATAAAAATGTCAATCTAAATTCCCCTTTGACATTCTAGGATATTGTGTGTAGATTAGTGACACAAAATCTCAATTTAATCAATTTTAAATTCAGGCTGTAACACAACAGAATGTGGAAAAAGTCAAGGGGGTTGAACATTTTCTGAAGGCACTGTATGTTTATCTTGGTGTCATTCTGTCAGTCCTCTGGGATCAATAACGTTTGTTCAAATCCATACCATCTAACTATCCAAACATCTCATCCCCTAGGCTTTGTATCCCTGGAAACCTTTTGGCTCTGCTGGAGAAGAACAGAAGCAGGAAGACGTGGAAAATAGAGAGGGAGGAAGAGAGCAGGGACCCGTCCTCCTCTGAGTTTATGGACTGGAGGTAAGAGGTGTGGAATGTTGAGTGTTGCACAATAACTGCATTGAACTAAATAAAGTATTATTGTCCCAGTTGCTGACAGCGCCTGACCTACTATAGGTATAGAAACTAGAGATTATATGACATGGCTGCCCTGGGGTGCTGCAGGCCACTCCCATAAAAAAATCTGTGAACCTCCATGTTAAAATGTGTTGAATGAGGGCACCCCCATAAGATACTGATTTTGGTACAGTCCAGTATGTGTCAGGAAGGAACCCTCCAGAGTTGATGTGTACTGTACAGTATATTGTGTCTCACTCTGTCTTCTTTCACTGATTCTCAGCCAGGGTTTTGGACTCAGTGTTTGGAATACGGTTCACTTGAACACGCAAATCCAAGGGCCAGCAATGGCTACATTTACATAAAGTCATTTAGCAAACGCTGTACTTAGAGTTAGTGTGTGGGTGGGTGTGGGTGTGTGTGTGTTCGCGAGTGAGCGACAGATCATGTGATGTCATGGCCATGCAGAAGTGTGACCTGTGTGTGTGTGTGTGTGTGTGTGTGTGTGTGTGTGTGTGTGTGTGTGTGTGTGTGTGTGTGTGTGTGTGTGTGTGTGTGTGTGTGTGTGTGTTATAGTAGGGTGGTGTAACAACAGTAAGTGGTCTTTAAAGGTCTTTAAAGGAAAGAGGACACACACAGGTCACACAAAGACACACACACACACACACACACACAGGCAGTCACCCAATTCCAGTAAGTATATGAATTATGGCATGTGGCCCCATATATAAATTACCCCTGTTCACAATAGGGGTTTCAGTTTCAGATACATACAGTAGGCTGAGTGGGAGGACAAGACAGGGGGAGAAAGGGGAGAGAGGGGGAGGACAAAGTCCCCCTCTTTACTCAGCATCTGCAGATTTAAGAGCTTCCTCCCTCCCTTCCTTTCCTTCTATACCTTTACTCCTTCATATCAAATGTATCTTCCTCTCATCCCCCGATGCCCTTCATACATCTCCCTGTTCCCCTACACCACCCATTCAGTCCTCCTTTTTCTGCTCAGCTCCTTCATCCATCCATCCATCATCCCTTCATACATCTCCCTGTTCCCCTACACCACCCATTCAGTCCTCCTTTATCTGCTCAGCTCCTTCATCCATCCATCATCCCTTCATACATCTCCTGTTCCCCTACACCACCCATTCAGTCCTCCTTTATCTGCTCAGCTCCTTCATCCATCCATACTCCCTTTCCATATTCCCTCATTTTCCCACTCTTAGAAGGGTTGAACTTTTAGACTACTCTTAGCGCCATCATAGAGTTTCTGCATATTATCCATTATTCCATTCACACACAGTGGTCAGAGTCAGGGACATGTTCTGTTTGGTTATTACCATATAAGGGCAGTACAAACATTTGAACCAATACATTTCATGTAGGCATTGACCATAATGTCGAGATGCTGTGCCACTGACTAAGGTACTCTACTGAATGTTCATGGACCCCACAGCCTAGTTTGCCTCCAGTAGATCTGTCTCACTAGAGGAAGTAGTGCATATGGCGTTTCTCCTTTTTCAGTCTCCAGTTTCTGTTGTGTTTCACAGCCCTATCTCTCTCTCGACCACCGGCCTGCCAGCCTACCAACTCACACCACCCGCCTACTGCCGGGGGGGATGGAAGAGCAGGAAGTGGCAATAATTTACTTCCTGTAAAGAAAGACAGACACACCTTAAAGATGAAAAGAGTGTCAAAAAGTAGTGACAGAGAACATGATTTGTTTTTCTGGTAATGGTGTAAATGTTGGTGTAGATAGTGAGGGGGCGTTGCTCATAAACAGGTACAGTGAGCCAGCGGTTCAGGGAAAGAGAGACAATGACACACCGCAGAGAATCATCTCCTGTATCTTGTTGTGAAAATGACCCCTAACCTTTTAGATCCATTTTGATGAGAAATGACAGCTTGATGTTGTAGCTGTTGTAAGTACAGTACCATGAGAAGGCAGTATTCCAGACATTGAGAGTGCGGTATTCGATGAGCTCTAATTCGCTAAGCACCAGTAGAATTTTCCCCGTCAACGTTTGAATCTTTAGTCAAAGTGCTGTACTGCTGTGATTGGACGAGAGATGGGTGGGTGTTCTGACCAGTGACAGTAAGGCAGACATTCTGTTGTGTTTCTCAAAGGACAGTTGAAATAACCACATATTCTATGTATCAACCCTTTCAGCCACGGATCACAGTAAAAGCAACCGCTCACCCCCCTGTTGACAAAGCCCAGAAAACACTACTACAGTATCGTCCTGATGATGTCAACGAAGTGTTCCGCCTTTTGAGCTTTACGACCTCTGATTGGGACTGTTAAAACTAAACACACACTGTTCGTCACATGTTGACATGGTCTGGAGAGGATATCAGACTAACTGTCATTGTTTTTTTATACTCTAGTTTCCATTTCCCTGTCCCCTACCACTATCAATATCTCTCTTTCTCCCTGTCCCCTACCGCTATCAATATCTCTCTTTCTCCCTGTCCCCTACCACTATCAATATCTCTCTTTCTCCCTGTCCCCTACTGCTATCAATATCTCCCTTTCTCCCTGTCCCCTACCACTATCAATATCTCTCTTTCTCCCTGTCCCCTACCACTATCAATATCTCTCTTTCTCCCTGTCCCCTACCGCTATCAATATCTCTCTTTCTCCCTGTCCCTACCACTATCAATATCTCTCTTTCTCCCTGTCCCCTACCACTATCAATATCTCTCTTTCTCCCTGTCCCCTACCACTATCAATATCTCTCTTTCTCCCTGTCCCCGACTGCTATCAATATCTCTCTTTCTCCCTGTCCCCTACTGCTATCAATATCTCTCTTTCTCCCTGTCCCCTACCACTATCAATATATCTCTTTCTCCCTGTCCCCTACTGCTATCAATATCTCCCTTTCTCCCTGTCCCCTACCACTATCAATATCTCTCTTTCTCCCTGTCCCCGACTGCTATCAATATCTCTCTTTCTCCCTGTCCCCTACCACTATCTCTCTTTCTCCCTGTCCCCGACTGCTATCAATATCTCTCTTTCTCCCTGTCCCCTACCACTATCAATATCTCTCTTTCTCCCTGTCCCCGACTGCTATCAATATCTCCCTTTCTCCCTGTCCCCTACCACTATCAATATCTCTCTTTCTCCCTGTCCCCTACTGCTATCAATATCTCCCTTTCTCCCTGTCCCCTACCGCTATCAATATCTCCCTTTCTCCCTGTCCCCTACCGCTATCAATATCTCTCTTTCTCCCTGTCCCCTACTGCTATCAATATCTCTCTTTCTCCCTGTCCCCTACCACTATCAATATCTATCTTTCTCCCTGTCCCCTACTGCTATCAATATCTCTCTTTCTCCCTGTCCCCTACTGCTATCAATATCTCTCTCTCTCCCTGTCCCCTACTGCTATCAATATCTCTCTTTCTCCCTGTCCCCTACCACTATCAATATCTATCTTTCTCCCTGTCCCCTACTGCTATCAATATCTCCCTTTCTCCCTGTCCCCTACCACTATCAATATCTCTCTTTCTCCCTGTCCCCGACTGCTATCAATATCTCTCTTTCTCCCTGTCCCCTACCACTATCTCTCTTTCTCCCTGTCCCCGACTGCTATCAATATCTCTTTCTCCCTGTCCCCTACCACTATCAATATCTCTCTTTCTCCCTGTCCCCTACTGCTATCAATATCTCCCTTTCTCCCTGTCCCCTACCACTATCAATATCTCTCTTTCTCCCTGTCCCCTACTGCTATCAATATCTCCCTTTCTCCCTGTCCCCTACCGCTATCAATATCTCCCTTTCTCCCTGTCCCCTACCGCTATCAATATCTCTCTTTCTCCCTGTCCCCTACTGCTATCAATATCTCTCTTTCTCCCTGTCCCCTACCACTATCAATATCTATCTTTCTCCCTGTCCCCTACTGCTATCAATATCTCTCTTTCTCCCTGTCCCCTACTGCTATCAATATCTCTCTCTCTCCCTGTCCCCTACTGCTATCAATATCTCTCTTTCTCCCTGTCCCCTACTGCTATCAATATCTCTCTTTCTCCCTGTCCCCTACTGCTATCAATATCTCTCTCTCTCCCTGTCCCCTACTGCTATCAATATCTCTCTCTCTCCCTGTCCCCTACTGCTATCAATATCTCTCTCTCTCCCTGTCCCCTACTGCTATCAATATCTCTCTCTCTTTCTCCCTGTCCCCTACTGCTATCAATATCTATCTTTCTCCCTGTCCCCTACTGCTATCAATATCTCTCTCTCTCCCTGTCCCCTACTGCTATCAATATCTCTCTCTCTTTCTCCCTGTCCCCTACTGCTATCAATATCTCTCTCTCTCCCTGTCCCCTACTGCTATCAATATCTCTCTCTCTCCCTGTCCCCTACTGCTATCAATATCTCTCTTTCTCCCTGTCCCCTACTGCTATCAATATCTCTCTTTCTCCCTGTCCCCTACTGCTATCAATATCTCTCTTTCTCCCTGTCCCCTACTGCTATCAATATCTCTCTCTCTCCCTGTCCCCTACTGCTATCAATATCTCTCTCTCTCCCTGTCCCCTACTGCTATCAATATCTCTCTCTCTTTCTCCCTGTCCCCTACTGCTATCAATATCTCTCTTTCTCCCTGTCCCCTACTGCTATCAATATCTCTCTCTCTCCCTGTCCCCTACCACTATCAATATCTCTCTTTCTCCCTGTCCCCTACCACTATCAATATCTCTCTCTCTCCCTGTCCCCTACTGCTATCAATATCTCTCTCTCTTTCTTCCTGTAGTCATATACCGTATGAGTTATATACTGTCTCTTTCTAATAGCTGACATGGTTGTTCCTCCTTTACTTTTCTGTCTGTTTTGTCATCCATTTATCTCTCCATCTCACCTCGTGGTTGTCAGTCCTCACAGCAGAGGAAGAGGAAGCCGATCAGGATCAGTTAGTTTTGCGACATCGGTGTGTCTGTTTGTAGGGGTTTGTGTCTATGTGCGTGTTTGTCTGTCTGTGTGGGTGTGTATGTGTCTGTGTGTGTTTGTTTGTAGGGGTATGTGTCTATGAGCATGTATCTCTGTGTATGGGTGTGTGTGTGTGTCCCCATCCTAGCGTGTGTTTTGCGACATCATTCTCTGAAAAGGGAGGTCATGTGTAAGACAGAGGAACAGCTGTCGAGACCCTCCCTAATGATGTGGCAACTTAACCCAGCAAGCAGACACACACACAGTGCATCAAGTACACAAGTCACACACAGACACACACACTATCACATTGAAAGACACACAAGCTTTTTTCAGTTCTGCACATAAATGAACCACTCATTCACACACTCTGCTGTTCACACATGTTGTCTTGGGGGCTGGCTGAAACTGCTGACCAGATACAGATAGAAGGTGTGAAACCACTTTGTCAGCATGTGTTAGAACTGGTAAAGCCCTCCCATATATATATATGTATGTGTGTGTGTGTGTGTGTGTGTGTGTATATATATATATATATATATACACACACACACACACACACACACACACACACACACACACACACACACACACACACACACACACACACACACACACATATATATGCATTGACACACACACGCACACAAATAATCCTTTCTCAGGCCTGTGTGTGTGTTCCCCATCTTTGTGAAACTCCCTTTCACTGATTGCTAATGATAGCGATTGCTACCACATCTCCCCTCAGACATCTGCAGACACACACCTGCAAGGACTCACTGCAGCTACTTCCTGTCACAGTCTCTCGCTCCCTCCCCCTTTCTTTCTCTCTTCTAACATTCTCTGTTTCTCTAACCTCTGTTCACGTCACTGTTCCTCTCCGTCTCACCTCTCTCTGCCTTTCTGTCCCCCACTCCCCCCCCCCCTCTCCCCTCTCTGCCTTTCTGTCCCCCACTCCCCCCCTCCTCTCCCCTCTCTGCCTTTCTGTCCCCTACTCCCCCCCCCCCCCCCCCCCCCCTCCCCTCTCTTTGTAACAGAACTCTTCTCTTATTTCTTGTCTCTGACACAGGTTGTTGGTAAAGGCTTGATTTTCCTGTGAGATTTACCCCCACCCTGCCTCATTCTATACCTATCTTTACATCTTTTTTACCCCCACCCCTCACTCACTCGTTGGCTGACAGTCTTTTACCACCTCTCCTCTCCCACTCTGCTTTCCTGGTATGTTCTCTAGGAACACGTCTATTTTGAAGTCAAACAAACCTCAGCCGTATTCTTCTCATCTCCTTGATCTCCCTTCAAATCTCAGACCCCCTTTCCTCTTTCCAACCGCACATTTCTCTCTCTTTTTTTCTCCCTCTTCTCTCCTCACTCCTGTTTTTGGCAGAGAGGCGTGTCTGCTCTATACAATACGTTTCTATGTGAAGGTTCTGTACCGTTCGTCCCTCCTGAATAAAACCCTTGATTCCCATCGGTAAATTGGGATAACATGCAAAATGTCCTCGGTGTGGTGGGAGGGCTGGGTTAAGGGCCTCCGCTCTGTACTGCTCTGCCAGCCAAATGAATAATGTAATGTGTTCTTGGAACTAAGACCTCAACACACACACACACACACACACTGCCCCAGTTTAGCTAAGCAGAGGGGCTGGATGCAGGTACAAAAGGATCGTAAGATTGGAACCTTTTCCTGGATATGATTTGTGTGTTTTTGTTACTTTGCCACTATTAAGAATGTCCTCCATACTGGCAGATCTTTATTGCATGGTTGAGTGCAATTATTATTCCCTATATAATCACATAGCTTTCATCTTTATAGAATTGCTTTAGCCACGTCTTGGAGGAAATGGATGTACCCGTAATTACCATAATGTTGTCTTTATTCTCGTTATCCAGCCTTTTAACGAATTCAAATGAAGATTCAAATTCTCTCTGGCTGGGTCTGTTTTTATATCTCTTTGTAAGATGCAAATATCCGGTTGAGGGAGAGTTATCAGTGGAGGGAGTAGAGAGGGTCTGGGTTTTATTGTACCTCAGAAACGGTGCAGGGAGAGTTATCAGTGGAGGGAGTAGAGAGGGTCTGGGTTTTATTGTACTTCAGAAACGGTGCAGGGAGAGTTATCAGTGGAGGGAGTAGAGAGGGTCTGGGTTTTATTGTACCTCAGAAACGGTGCAGGGAGAGTTATCAGTGGAGGGAGTAGAGAGGGTCTGGGTTTTATTGTACTTCAGAAACGGTGCAGGGAGAGTTATCAGTGGAGGGAGTAGAGAGGGTCTGGGTTTTATTGTACCTCAGAAACGGTGCAGGGTCAAGATATACTGTAAATGATGAAGATGATGATGGAGGAAGAGATGGAGAATGGGGATGTCTCATATTTAATAACAATTCATACTTGCAATAAGCCTTCATGACATGTTGCGAATGCTTTATAGCTGCTTTATAAATGCCTGTAAATGTATTCATAGTTCATTACATACAGGAGGTGCATAGTGTTGCCAACTTGTGTTGGGCTGAATATGGTTCTGTGTGGGCAGGAACTCTTCTCATCATCCCCTCTTTTACCTCTCTTTCACCCTTCCTCTGAGAAGATGCACCTAAACCAACACCTCTCTCCCAGCCTCCTATGTTTAAGAGGGGGAGAGAGGCTAAAACGAGTGTGTGAGAGAAGGAGAATGAGAGAAGGAGATAGAGAAGCACTGAGAGCCAGAGGAGCACGTGGAGGAGGAGAAACGGTATGAACAGAGAATCATGACTCCTAATTTCCTTCTCTCAGGCCTTGCTGTGTTGTTTTGTTTGGGAACAGCAGTTGTTTGGTTCCACCTGTGCTGTTCTGGTTGTCTCATGTAAATTATACATATTTAGAATTATTCTTGGTTTAATTGAGTTCTCCTTTATTTTGGTTTGTGTGTAGTTCTGATGGACCTATAGTATGTTATCCTCCCATGAGTATTTTTCATGTTGTATGTAATGACACATCTTTGTAGGTCTGCTGTGTGTGTTCTTTCAGCCATCATGGAATAATACATTTCACTGCCACCCACCCCTCTCTTAAGCTTTGCATAATAATCTTTATAACATATTAAGAAATTCATAAATCGTTTTATTGTATCAGAACAAAAAATATATATATTTTATCACACACAATTTAAATACATCTTTCAGGGTTACAAATGTTGTTTACAAATATCCTTTATTGAGTTTATGTTCGTACATTGTGTAATTATTTCCCAAAACTTTGTTTCCTTGTTTTCTTGGTAGTAATTTATTTAAGCCTTCCCTGGAAAAAAAATAATGAACTAAACTAAATGAAGAAGTAGCTATATTTTGTAAACTTACATTGCATTTGACATTTGTACAGTATTTCTGGTGAGGTGTGGATTGTTAGGGCCTGTGAATTGTGGATGTGAAATACATTAGAGCATTAGAAGTTTAAACATATTATGAATGAACGCACACGGAAAGCGTCTGACATCAGAATGAATTGAAACACATTTCTGTCAATGGAGTAAAGTCATATTTCCCCCCTGGGCCGTTCAGAGCAGAGCTGATATAACTGCTGTGGATTGGGAGACGTTACAGGCTGTAAGTGAAAATAAGCACCAGTGTAATAACAGTCTAATGTCTTGTTTGTGTCAACTACTATTGATCTCTCACTTGGTGAACTCCGTTCAAGTTGCAGTCAAAAGGACAATACATTTAATCATTATTTTGATGGTCCAGTTGTTTTGTTACTTATTCATTCTATCAGGACCCCATTTAAAGTGTTGTTATTTCCTGTCCAGATTCATCTATATTTCTCCAGTACATTTTGAGTTCGAATGGGGCAGTGAACCATTATAAGAGCTTTTAGAGAGTGCGTGGCGTACATGACGAAGGCGAGGGAAGAGGAAGCCGTATTGTCGGAGGGGAGGAAAGGTAGTCAACTGTCGACAGAGGAGTGGGAGTTGAGAATCCGCTCTGAAACCGAGAGATAAGTTGGCCACCAATCATTAAAGAAAAGGGGATGACGAAGTGTTTTATTTTTTGAAAATAGAATGAACTTATTTACTACATAAACAGTTTTCAACTGGCTCCATTGTTATAGTTTTAGTTTAATTTGTTGGTTTTAATTCACTTGAAGCATGAGGAGTGAGTCTTTCACTGTAATATAGCCTACAGTTTATACCAATTGTACAGCATATTTCGACAATAATTCTTAATATGGGTTTTAGTTACTATTATATTAATTTGTCACATTTGTTTGTCTTCACTGCTTCCTAATGTCTTTCACATTTCCACAAAGTGTTTTGTAAAGTGGTGTGCCGTTATGTTTTCTTCAACATAACAGTCTGACGACATGTTTTTCCACATACTTTCCACTTGGTTGTTTGTTCTTCGTTTTTACTTCCATTCTTGTGGGAAAAGGAGCTGTGTTTCAGATGATTTGTAGTCATTTGAATGTGTTGGTTAAACACCCGTCAGTTTGGGTGGCTGTGTAATCTATAGTGCTATATGTTAGTTAAAGAGGGATCAGCAGCCAGAGATGGCTGTCCCTGACTGTTAGAACAGGGGCTGCTGAACAACTAGAAACTAGAAACAGGGTGACTAAGAGAGAGCGAGAAAGGACAGGGGACGAGGGGAGAAAGAGAAAATGTCTTGCCGTTATGTCTTACCGTCAAACAAAGACCATTCCTACTTTGTGTGTGAGTGTGTATTTCAGGGTGTCTCGTTTAAGTGACTCACAATTCGATTAACAGGAATCTTTTCCCTTTTTCTGAACAACACGTATACCCTTCTGAACAACACGTATACCCTTCTGAACAACACGTATACCCTTCTGAACAACACGTATACCCTTCTGAACAACACGTATACCCTTCTGAACAACACTTACATCCCCCTTCTGAGGAATCGAAAACCACCCCTTTTTTTATTTTACACCGGAAACTAAACACTAGTATGCTCTTCATATGTCTTTATCTCTCACTCCCCCTCTTCTTCTCTGTTCACTTAATCTCTCTTTTTATCTCCTCTGATTTCTAGGAGGGGGATTCTGTTAACATTAACAAAACCTCATCTCAGCTTTTCTATTGGCTTATTGTTTTGTGCCTCATGACAGGTTCACACACACACAGACACAGACACACACACACACACACACAGTGTTTTCGGTGGGGATTTTGACCTTTCTGGCAGCACCGTCGATGTCCTCCTCGTCTACAGCTTTTTCCAGGGCGTTGTTTTAGATGCTTACGAGCGTAGGAAACACCTCGAACAAATCTCCCTGAAATCACTTCCTACCTGCTCTGAGAGCAGCGGTGGCACAAACCCATGCCAGCGTCGATAGCTTGATGCATCAAACCGAGAATGTTACATGTTAGAGTTGTTTTAGTGAACAAGCTTTCATTTGGAGAAGACTTCACAGAGTCAGTCAAAGTTGCCTTATGGATTGTTCTAATGTGACTTTATCATCATCACAGACCATCTGTAATATGGCATGTTGGTTGTTTCATCTAATACCTACCTTGATGTCTGTGGCTGGGTCTATTATGACTCACAGCACCAATATGATTTTGGTTCTTACGTTACTTCTACTTGAACAATTTTGATGTTGGCTGACTTGGCTAAATTTGCACATATTTGACAATGTTGTAGGGTTTTTCTGAGCTTCTTTCAAGGTCCCTCATCAGTAATGTAGGTACATAAAGATCCTTAATTCTGTGCGTAAGTGGCTGGTGGCTGAAGGATGAGACCACGGGCTGCTTCTCAATAGTCCAGCATGGCTTCCTTCCTCTTCTTTCTTCTTCGAGGAGAAGAAGCCACTTTAGACTATTGTACCCAAGTTCCCCCCACCTGTCTAGACAGATGGACAAACATCCCTCCTACCTGTCCATCAGCCAAGGTCAGAGGTCAGATCTGTGGTCGGGGAGGGGAAGGCCAGGATGTTATGTATTTCGGAAACTTACCATCGCTCGTTTCGGAAAATGGACCCAATGTATTTTGGAGAGAGGGGCGCGTGGGCGAGAAGGGGGAGGGGTATCTCTCAATCTCTCTCCGCCGCCAGCACCTTCTTTTCATAAAACAGGAAGAGAGAGAACGAGCGAGAGAGAAAGAGGTAGACATCCCCAAGGATGAACGCGTAACCCCAACTTCTCTGAACTTCGAGAGTTAAAGGTTTAAGGAGAGGTTCAGGCGGGCCTGTTTAAGGAGAGCGAGGGAGAATAGAAGGCTGTAATATAGGAAGGAAGAAGCAAGTAAGAGCGAGGAAGACTGAAGTACAAAAACACTTATGCCATGACACAGACACAGCATCGCCTCCAGTCGACGGTCCCTCTATCAGCCATGAAGGCAGGAAAGGTAGGGGTGCCGTTTGGGTTTAGACACAGCGGATGGGTTGAGGTTGGGAGGGTAAGGTTCTGTTGATACAGGTGGGATTGGGGTTTCTGTTGAAGTGCGACAATATGAACGTTAGTGTGTGGACTGTATGGGTGGGGTGTGTGTGTTTTTGACATTGCATGAAGATCAACAGACCACAAACTGAACAATGGGGACTCGGGGAGCCAAGAGAGAGACACGCAATGTGTGTGTGTGTGTGTATTTAATGGGGTGTGTCTTGGAGCAGGTTAGTCAGGTGAAACAGAATGTACTGTCGTCGAGGAGAGCCCCTCCAGGGTGCTATGTGGACAGTATTATAGGATGGTTAGGGGGCTGTTGGTGGTTGCTATGGGAGGGAGACAAAGGTGGGGGAGGAGGGGGGAGTTAGTCTGTTGTTTGTGGAAAATGTAGTCTGCTCAGGTGAGTGGTACTGTGGAACAGGAGAGGGGGTTAGGTGAGAGCCAGGGGAACAGGAGAGGAGAGCCCTTGGGTGTTATAAATTAACCTCATCATATGGATACATAGACAGTATAGACTTCTATAGACCTGGTAACCTACCTAGAAAGTAGTCTATGGATTAGTAAAATGGAGTAAGACACAAACTTCCGCTGTAGGCCTAAATGCTCTCTCTGTTTCACACTCTCTCACTCTCTTCCTCCAGTATACACCTCCCCTGGAGGGCATGTGTGAAAGGGAGGACACGGAGTGGGTGATGAGGTCTTGAAAAGAAGGGAGGAGAAGAACAAGCTTCTGTTATCCCCACATAAACACGTCTTGTTTTACCCAACATGAACTCTTCTCTGTTTTCACTTTCCTAAAGTCAAAGTTCTGTTTCAGGAAATACCACACGCACACTGTTAAGGTTAGACTCAGTGAGCAGAATCCTGACTTGAAATACATCCATATAACTTGAATCTTCCTTTGACGATGTGACATACGCAAAATCTCTAGCACCTTGTGTGTGTGTGTGTGGACGTCGTCCCCAGTACAGTCTGACTCCTCTCTTTCACCTTCCTCTTTCTGTCTCTTCCTCTCCTACGTCTCTCTCTCTATTTTTAATCAAGGAGCTAATACTATCAACCACTGACACACACACACACACACTCTCTCTCTCTCTCTCTCTCTCTCTCTCTCTCTCTCTCTCTCTCTCTCTCTCTCTCTCTCTCTCTCTCCTCTCTGGCACCCCCTTCTCCTCTACCCCCTCTGATCCTCCCAGTTGTCCCCCCTTCCCACCCCCTCTGCCAAAATCACTTTTTCCTGATGTCGTAATCTGGGGTTGAGGGGGTGGTAGTTCGAGGGACAAGGGAGGAGTGATTGAAGGAGGGATAGCACTAAGCTCTTGTTTAATATGGTCCCTCACGTGAAGGAGGGATAGCACTAAGCTCTTGTTTAATATGGTCCCTCACGTGAAGGAGGGATAGCACTAAGCTCTTGTTTAATATGGTCCCTCACGTGAAGGAGGGATAGCACTAAGCTCTTGTTTAATATGGTCCCTCACGTGAAGGAGGGATAGCACTAAGCACTTGTTTAATATGGTCCCTCACGTGAAGGAGGGATAGCACTAAGCTCTTGTTTAATATGGTCCCTCACGTGAAGGAGGGATAGCACTAAGCTCTTGTTTAATATGGTCCCTCACGTGAAGGAGGGATAGCACTAAGCTCTTGTTTAATATGGTCCCTCACGTGAAGGAGGGATAGCACTAAGCTCTTGTTTAATATGGTCCCTCACGTGAAGGAGGGATAGCACTAAGCTCTTGTTTAATATGGTCCCTCACATGAAGGAGGGATAGCACTAAGCTCTTGTTTAATATGGTCCCTCACGTGAAGGAGGGATAGCACTAAGCTCTTGTTTAAGATGGTCCCTCACGTGAAGGAGGGATAGCACTAAGCTCTTGTTTAAGATGGTCCCTCACGTGAAGGAGGGATAGCACTAAGCTCTTGTTTAATATGGTCCCTCACGTGAAGGAGGGATAGCACTAAGCTCTTGTTTAATATGGTCCCTCACGTGAAGGAGGGATAGCACTAAGCTCTTGTTTAATATGGTCCCTCACGTGAAGGAGGGATAGCACTAAGCTCTTGTTTAATATGGTCCCTCACGTGAAGGAGGGATAGAACTAAGCTCTTGTTTAAGATGGTCCCTCACGTGAAGGAGGGATAGCACTAAGCTCTTGTTTAATATGGTCCCTCACGTGAAGGAGGGATAGCACTAAGCTCTTGTTTAATATGGTCCCTCACGTGAAGGAGAGCTCTTTGTGGAAGTCACGCTAGTAATGAAAGGCTACAGTACCAACCAAAATATCTCTGCACCGTGACTGCATTAACTAACACAGATTTACTTGACAAAGGACACGTCCATGCACTGAGGTATTCTAGGTATGTCAGCATTTGTTTCCTGGTATTCAAAGCCACGAAATGTGATCTATATCAAAAGCATACACAATATTGTTCTGATGTCATTGCTTGATATTCACCACACCAGAAGAAATGTAAAAAAAACTTTGTCTGATTCTTGTTTTTTTTCATGTAAATAAACAAACCTCTGTGGCCACCGAATTATTTTGATTCAGCCTGAACTTCAATGTCTGTGTTATTCTAACCAACTGTTCCCTCCTGCAGGTGGCGATGTCTCCAGGAGAGGACGGTCTGATTGGGATCCCCTTCCCAGAGCACAGCAGCGAGATCCTGTTCCGCCTCAACGCCCAGCGCAGGGCGGGGCTACTTTGTGACCTCACCCTGACCTCGCGGGGTGCCCGCTACCCTACCCACCGCTCTGTCATGGCTGCCGTCAGCCTCTACTTCCGCGGGCTGTTTGGGGCAGAGGAGGGGGCCGAGGCAGGGGGTGAGGCGGGGGGAGGAGGAGGGTTCAGTGTGTGCCAGCTGGACTGTGTCGCGCCCGATGCCCTGGATGCCCTGCTGGAGTTTGCCTACACGGCCACCCTGACCATCCGCAGCTCTGGCATGAGAGACGTGTTGAGAGGAGCTCAGTTACTGGGGATCCAGTGTGTGGTTGATGCCTGTAGAGACATACTGGGGGAGACGGCAGGGGAGGTAGAGTGGGAGATGGGGGAGGAGAGGGTACAGGCGGAGAGGGAGAGAAGGGTGGAGAGTGGGATGAAGAAAGGCTCCCGGAGGAAGATAGACAGACGGAGAGTCAACAAGGTGGAGTCATCGCACCACCAGCCACTGCCTCATCGCCCCAACATTAACACACACCAGCACCCCTCCACTCCTCCTCCACACCCCTCACCTGTTCAAGACGGGGCCCACTCTCATCCCTCCACCCGACCCCCCAGCCCTGAGCAGGATGAACACCCCCCCACCACGGGACAGAACGGGGAGCGGAAGCAGGGCAGGGATGCAGGGAGAGGGAGTACAGCAGTCAATGGAGGGGTGCACTGGCCTCAGGAGCGCCTCCTCGCCCCCCACCCCCCTATTCCCCTCTCAGACGACAGGCTGTCAGAAGACGAGGAGGAGATGGAGGGAGTGGGGAACGGTGGGGTGCCCAGCTTTACTTCAGCCCCCCTGGCAGAGCAAGGGGTGGCCACAGGGGCAGGAGGAGGGGGTAGGAAGAGGAAGTCTCAGACCCCCCAGCAGTGTCCTGTCTGTCAGAAGATCATCCACGGAGCAGGGAAGCTGCCCAGACACATGAGAACACACACCGGGGAGAAACCATTCGAGTGCTCTACCTGCGGTGTCCGCTTTACCAGGTATGTACCTGTGTGTTTTAACACTATTATCACCAGGTACAGTGCCTTGCGAAAGTATTCGGCCCCCTTGAACTTTGCGACCTTTTGCCACATTTCAGGCTTCAAACATAAAGATATAAAACTGTATTTTTTTGTGAAGAATCAACAACAAGTGGGACACAATCATGAAGTGGAACGACATTTATTTGATATTTCAAACTTTTTTAACAAATCAAAAACTGAAAAATTGGGCGTGCAAAATTATTCAGTCCCTTTACTTTCAGTGCAGTAAACTCTCTCCAGAAGTTCAGTGAGGATCTCTGAATGATCCAATGTTGACCTAAATGACTAATGATGATAAATACAATCCACCTGTGTGTAATCAAGTCTCCATATAAATGCACCTGCACTGTGATAGTCTCAGAGGTCCGTTAAAAGCGCAGAGAGCATCATGAAGAACAAGGAACACACCAGGCAGGTCCGAGATACTGTTGTGAAAAAGTTTAAAGCCGGATTTGGATACAAAAAGATTTCCCAAGCTTTAAACATCCCAAGGAGCACTGTGCAAGCGATAATATTGAAATGGAAGGAGCATCAGACCACTGCAAATCTACCAAGACCTGGCCGTCCCTCTAAACTTTCAGCTCATACAAGGAGAAGACTGATCAGAGATGATGATGATCACTCTGGATGAACTGCAGAGATCTACAGCTGAGGTGGGAGACTCTGTCCATAGGACAACAATCAGTCGTATATTGCACAAATCTGGCCTTTATGGAAGAGTGGCAAGAAGAAAGCCATTTCTTAAAGATATCCATAAAAAGTGTTGTTTAAAGTTTGCCACAAGCCACCTGGGAGACACACCAAACATGTGGAAGAAGGTGCTCTGGTCAGATTAAACCAAAATTGAACTTTTTGGCAACAATGCAAAACGTTATGTTTGGCGTAAAAGCAACACAGCTCATCACCCTGAACACACCATCCCCACTGTCAAACATGGTGGTGGCAGCATCATGGTTTGGGCCTGCTTTTCTTCAGCAGGGACAGGGAAGATGGTTAAAATTGATGGGAAGATGGATGGAGCCAAATACAGGACCGTTCTGGAAGAGAACCTGATGGAGTCTGCAAAAGACCTGAGACTGGGACGGAGATTTGTCTTCCAACAAGACAATGATCCAAAACATAAAGCAAAATCTACAATGGAATGGTTTAAAAATAAACATATCCAGGTGTTAGAATGGCCAAGTCAAAGTCCAGACCTGAATCCAATCGAGAATCTGTGGAAAGAACTGAAAACTGCTGTTCACAAATGCTCTCCATCCAACCTCACTGAGCTCGAGCTGTTTTGCAAGGAGGAATGGGAAAAAATGTCAGTCTCTCGATGTGCAAAACTGATAGAGACATACCCCAAGCGACTTACAGCTGTAATCGCAGCAAAAGGTGGCGCTACAAAGTATTAACTTAAGGGGGCTGAATAATTTTGCACGCCCAATTTTTCAGTTTTTGATTTGTTAAAAAAGTTTGAAATATCCAATAAATGTCGTTCCACTTCATGATTGTGTCCCTGTTTGAAGCCTGAAATGTGGCAAAAGGTCGCAAAGTTCAAGGGGGCCGAATACTTTCGCAAGGCACTGTATGTACCTGTGTGTTTTAACACTATTATCACCAGGTATGTACCTGTGTGTTTAATACTATTATCACCAGGTATGTACCTGTGTGTTTAACACTTATCTATAACAGATTACAGGGCTAGCATTGTTCTACATATGATGCTGAGCCATTATCCTCTTTCCTTTCTCTCTCAGAAATGACAAGTTGAAGATCCACATGCGTAAACACACAGGGGAGCGTCCGTACCCTTGCCCCCACTGCCCCGCCCGCTTCCTGCATTCCTACGACCTGAAGAACCACCTGTCTCTCCATAGTGGGGCACGCCCCTTCGAGTGCCCGCTCTGCCACAAGGCCTTCGCCCGTGAGGACCACCTCCAGCGCCACCGCAAGGGCCTCAGCTGCCTGGAGGTCCGTACCCGGGCACGGCCGAGGCGCGGGCCTGGGGCTGACCACGGGGAAGAGGGCAGAAGGGTTAGAGGAGGAGGAAGAGGGTGTTCTCCAGACCAACTCGACCCGCTGGAGAATCTGGCCCTGCAGCCCCACGCCTCAGCATTCCACCCCCGTGCTGGGATGGTTGGCCTGGGGGATGGGGCTGGAGGTCAAATGGTGTTCCAGAAGGAGGCTGACGGGGAGCAAGCTATAGCCCTCCTAGGGCCTCACAGGTTACCCTACCCTGGTCTGCTGTGGAGAGGCCTGGAGCTGGGGGTGAGAGGGGTGGAGGGGGAGGAGGCAGGCGGGGGCCACTCTCCTGCACTTCAGCATGCAAGATGGGATAAGGAGGCAGAGGAGGAGGCAGAGGAGGATGAGGAAGAGGGGTGAGAAGAGAGGAAGAGAAGAGCGTGCATGGATGTGTATGCGTGTGCATGTGTTTGTGTGCACGTATGTGCATTTGTATATGCATAAGTGTGTGTGTGTGTGTGTGTGTGTGTGTGTGTGTGTGTGTCACCTACAGTATGGATGGGGATCTCACTCAGGTGACTGGACCTGCTCCTTCTTACAAAGCGCTTAGAGAAAGACTAAACAATAGAGAATGACTAAACGATACAAAAAGAATAATGGAAAACGGGTTTTCTGATTTGTTATTGTTGTTTCATGGCTCTCTGTTTTTATTTCAGTTGTCTTTTATTTCTATTTTCCATTATTTCTATTTTATTTCATGCTGTGGTTATTCTTATTAGCTGTACATAAAAATAGGCTTTATTGAGGGAATGTTTTGCACATAGATGTGCTGATGGGGATATGAGGTTCTTTTCTCTCACTATGCAAACTGAAGTCAGGAGCTGAGAAAAATGATGTGTCCAGATGTAAAAAAAAAAAAAAAAGAAGAGATAAGAAAATAAATCATGTATTTTTGAGCAGAGTGCTGTTAGAGTAATATAACAATCAAATGTTATTGAAGTTCAAACAATGTATGTACAACATCCATCTGGCACTACTAAACCCTATCACTCTTCATGTCACTATACTAGCACTCTCAGCGGGGTAGTAAGAAACCAGAATCATCCGGTTTTCAGTGGAAAAGCAGAGAAGACACAAAGCCTGAAAACCGGTAGCTTCCGGTTCCTTCCGACCCACTCAGGCGTTTGTTTTACGCCTGCTAAGTTAGGTAAGTATAGTAGTAGGTGTGGAATCTGCTGTTTCACTTTGGGTGTACCCTACTACCCTCTAGTGGTTATTGGTGGAGCTAGTCGCCAAGGGCAACAAGTCACCAGGTTTCCTATTGAAGATAGCCATTATCTAACAGTAACAGTCATATTTTAAGGCTTATTATTTTGCTGTCTGTTGTAAGTAGATTTTCATGCCCTTTTATGAGGCACCGATGATACCAAAGATTTCAGTTTATTTCTTCCTAATCAATCAGTTTGATCAAGCACAGGAGCACCAGAGCTATATATTGAGATCCCAATGGGCACGCACTGGTTGAATCATTGTTGGTTCCACGTCATTTCAATGAAATGACATTAAACCAACGTGGAATAGACATTGAATTGATGTCTGTGCCCAGTGGGATGGCTCTAAGGGTATCCTGGGATTTTAGAGCCAAGGTTTGGTTAAAAAACCTGTCTTCATTTGCCCGGTTCTCTGCTGCAGACTGCTAGAATGGTTGGACACTGCTTCCATTGGTTAGATTATCTGTGGAGCTCTAGTGCTATGTGAAAAATGACTGACCAAAACTAGACTACATCTGCAGGGTCATTGGATGATTGTTCATGAGAGGTGTGTTTGTTGCTTTAGCGTTTACTTTTTGACATCGACAGGGGACAATTCCTTTCCAAAGTTTCCTTCTTTAGAATGTCTTCTGATCATGCACTCCTCGTTTTTTTTATTGCAAAAAGAGCGAGAGAAAAGGAGAGAGCGAGAGAAAAGGAGAGACCAAAAAGGAAGGAGGGAGTGAGGGAGAGACCTTGATCTCTTGATTGCTCTGTATTTATTTATTTATTGTTATTTATTGTGGCTTTCCAGTTGAAACTGTGTGTGTGACCTGACCCAGGGTATCCACAGTGACCTGACCCAGGTTATCCACAGTGGCCTGGCCCAGGGTATCCACAGTGGCCTGACCTAGGGTATCCACAGTGGCCTGACCTAGGGTATCCACAGTGGCCTGACCTAGGGTATCCACAGTGGCCTGACCCAGGGTATCCACAGTGGCCTGACCCAGGGTATCCACAGTGGCCTGACCCAGGGTATCCACAGTGACTTGACCCTGGGTTTGACACAGTGACCTGCAACACCACTAGGCTCGGTCCCCTTCTGGCACAGTTGAAGTGCTCTGTACCTGCTTCCTTTAGAGTCTTAAGAGAAACTGCATTGTGCTTAACGTGACGGCTAAGAAAGACCCGTACCCAGTGCCATGTTGGGTGAAAGGTCCTCTGTTGGCTATTCTTCCTCCTTTTGCATTTGTTTTGCACAACACATCACACCCTGAAAAGGTACTGCAATAATACTGGCACATTCCATCCTCCGGGGGAGAAAGAAGGGATCAGAAAAGAGACAGACCGAGCCTTTCTCTCTCTCTTTAGAGCACAAGACAACTGTCGCACCACCCGTAGCCGTTTCACACTTTCAGTTAAAGAGATAAGCATCAACTGCACTTAGGGAGAGAACTGTGTTGTTGATTCAACATGTACTGTATGTTATTGTGTTATCTGTCAAAGCTGTGTGTATAAGTCACAGATAGGCCCTTTGTCTCTAGGAGACCAGCGACCATCTTGCGTGGCCCATTGCAGGTGTAAGGCTACTTTGCTTACAGATAATCAACTATTTCTTCAAAGTCTGTCACTCTTTAGGTGATAGTGAGTTATGTTCTTTATTTACAACTATTTACGAGGGCTGTAACTCTAGCCTGAAGCTTATGTAGCTGTAGCAGACTGGACCTGTGTGTGCTATCCATTCCACGCTATGTAGAAGAACTTTCCTTGTTTCTGATTTATTTGCACTAAAATATTGAGAGCTTTTAAGTTTTTTTTGTTTCACCTCCTTATCCATTCCATGACGTCACTCAGTATCGTTTATGATTGTAAGAGAAGATATCTGTATATTGTTCCTTCAATTCTTGATAATAACATTGGTCTATATTCTTTCTACTGCGTAGTGTAATAATCATGATAAGAGATTGCTATGTAAAGGGGTGAAGCTGCCTTGGACTTTTGGTTTTGTGCTGCAACTATTCTCAGGAAATCTTGAGCAATGCACTAAGTAATTATGCAAAATTGTGGGGGAGATATGCTGTGTATATATGTAGCCTATGTATGTTCATACATGTGTCTGAAGAGGTAGTGACACCTTTCACTCAATAGTACGGTTTCAATATAACACCTTGTACCATGAGGAAGTAGGATAAAAGCAAATCGAGAAATAGTAGATATCCATTTGTATGGTAAAACATGTACAATGTAGTGTACATCAATTGAAACCAGCCAGTCACATACATTGTGCTGAAAGTTTTTTTTTGTGCTGAGGGGTGTTGCTACCAGCATTTAGAGAGCTTGGTGAGTGAATGAGAGGGAAACATTATGCCAGCTGTGAAGCGTGGTGTTTCTATGGAACTTTATGTAGTTTTATTTGGCTTTGGTGAAGGGATCTGGGGTCTGTTTTGAATAGAGACACCACTATCAGGGATACATTTTTGTCTTTCCGTTTTTAGTGGCCCTTCTGTCAGAGATATTAATTCATTTTCCCATAATTTGTTTCAGATCATGTAAAGAAAACAGATAAATAAACAAAGATATCTATCCCTGTCTGTTTGTTATTTATTTGTTTGACACTAGTGCATGGTTCCATATCCATAGCTGGTAGCCTAGGTAGGCCTAATGTATTAGTCTACAGCCTGTTTCCTACTGTATTACATTGTAGAAAATGAGTTGTAACTTCGATCTGTCATTTGGTCTCTAAACGTTTATTTAGTGCATTTATTCATCCGATACAAGATCAGACAGAGCCTAATTCCCAATGCAATAGATTTCCCACAGCAAAAAGTACTAAATTATAGTAGATTATTATTCACGACAAAAGTTCATGCACTGAGTAGGCCTAACTTCTCAGCTGCAGTCTTTCACACACTGTACCCAGATTCACTTCTGCGGATGATGCAGGGAGGAATGTCAACCAGCCTCGACACCGGTGGCTTTGGGTTGTCGCAGGCAGACGGAACGTCATAATCCAATTAGCAGCACTAGTTGAGTTCGCTAACCCAGCTAGCTAGCCTGGCCAACAACCGACTGCACTGCTAACTAAACTGAACGTTTTGTCATTTTTGAGACAGCAGTGACCAAGTCTGGGAGAGAAGCAACAACCCAAAGAGGGAAACCTTTCAGGTTAATCAACAACATCATTGGTCATCTAATGGCAGGAAGGTGAATGGAGATTAGTTAGCGAGAACATTCTTAGCAGCTAAATTAGCTCAACTAGGCAAATTTATCTGGACCAGCAAGTGCGCTTTTAAAAATTTGTTTGGCCAAATTTACATATAATAAGATGCCATATGCTGATATCTTACATTCAACTTTATTCAAGTATAGATTGTTAAATGAGCACTAGGGCAATAACTATGTAGCTGGCTAACTGGACTAGCTAGTTTGCTCCAAACAAAGTTCTCTGTTCCAGGATGCTGACGCTACGTCGGATGCTAGCGAGCACAGGTGCGCACTCGGCCGCGGCGCAGCAGTGCGTCTCGCCTCATCTGGCCCAGCGCTACAGCACCGCAGCAAAGCAACAGGTAGCCTTCTATCACCTAGTGTAGTTTAAAACAAGTTCTGTTTTCGAGACTAGGCTACAGCTGCCTAGGTCTCCATCTAGCCTATTATCGTTACATAAATTATTATATGTATGTGTGTTTATCTGGGTTGCTAGGAGAATCCAAAGAAGACTAAATTTGGGCCCTTGAGGGATCAAGACCGAATTTTCACAAACTTGTATGGCCGTCATGACTGGAGGTAGTAACATCCCAAACTTAACATCACTCTGCACATACACACACTGGATACCATCAATTATATGCACATATAGTAAGTACCCTTGCCCTCTTCTCCACCATCCATAAAGTGTCCTTGTCTCCTTGTCCCCTTCCCTCAACCTACCCGAGAATACATGATATGTGAAAACAATACATACATCAGGTACATAGGAATTATTAGGTGAATGTGGTCTATTTAAAACGGGATCTATATTTCCCATTGTGTCCCCAGTCTGAAGGGTGCTCTGCGTCGGGGTGACTGGTATAAGACTAAAGAGATCCTCCTGAAGGGGACAGACTGGATCCTGAATGAGGTCAAGGTGTCTGGTCTGAGAGGGAGAGGAGGAGCTGGCTTCCCCACCGGCATGAAGTGGGGCTTCATGAACAAACCCAGCGACGGCAGGTAAGAAAGAGAGAGATTGAGAGAGAGAGTGTGTGTGCATGTGCACGTAACAGTGGCTGTTGGTACCATTTTTGTATGAGCATGGCCTTATTTCTATTACAGCATATTGGATGACTGTCATTCATATTCCATTCACCCAGCTCAATGTAACATCGATAGGTTTAGGCTACTACTTTTTTTATAATATGTTTATTATTTTCCAATAAAAAATCTAATAAAAAAGTCAGCAATACTAACAATGACATTCATTGTACTGTTGAATGGGATGGCCAATTTAGAGGACAAAACAAAACTTAACTCACACATACACAAAACAAAACAAAATCCTATTAGGTGGTACATGTATAGGAAGACAGCATATAGTCATTACAAGCAGTGTAGTTAAGCCAAAAATAAATATTGAGTGGAGTACAGCACAGAGTAGCAGCAGATCGTCAACCCAGTTATGAAGCGGGACTAGACCATTTATCCAGTATCGGCTGCCATATTTTGTAAAACACTGGACTTCTATTGGAGGTATTGTATCGAATCTTTTCCATATGTATTACATTCCCTAAATCCCGTAACCACATTTCAAAGGTAGATACAGTCTCCAGTTTCCAGAATTGTAATATGAGCCTTTTGGCTAATAGAGTACAAAGAGAGACAGCTTTCCCTTCGTGGTTATTCCCATCAACTGTACCAAACAGAGCTGTCAATGGGTCTGGGGCTAGAACTCTATCAAAGGCTCTAGATAAGTAATCAAAAATGAGAGCCCTGTAAACATGTAACTTAGGACATGCCCAGAATAAGTGGGTCAACGTCCCCTCATTCTGCTTGCACCTCTCACACAGTGGTGAGGTGTCCAGGAATATTTTATGCAGTTTCACTTTTGAGTAACCTGTGTATCACCTTAAACTGTACAAGGTTGTGTCTGGCATTCACTGAACTGTGGTTTATATTCCTGAGAGCTTCTACCCAGTCCTCATCTGAGATTTCTGACCCAAGTTCTTGTTCCCAAGCCCTTTTAATGGATACCTCTATGTGTGCCTGTAGCACATCATACAGTCTAGAGACTGACCCTTTTGAATGGGGTTTTTAGGCTACTACTTGATACTCAAATTTTCTCTGTACCCATTATGAGATTGCTACAACCTAGTCTATGAATAAAAAGTTTACAAGGTACGCTAGGTGAACAGTTCGAGAGAAATTTGGGTAATCAAGGTGACAGACATTGATACAATCAATACCGCCTTGTACACTCTTGTCTGCATCTAGCTGATCTAGGGTGTAATAATTAGTCCAACAGTTCACACACAAACACAGTTCACTTTCATAGCAGCCACATACAGTACCAGTCAAAAGTTTGGACACACCTACTCATTCAAGGGTTTTTCTGTATTTGTACTACTTTCTACATTGTATAATAATAGTGAAGACGTCACAACTATGAAATAACAGATGGAATAATGTAGTTACCAAAAGAGTGGTAAATAAATCAAAATATATTTAATATTTGAGATTCTTCAAAGTAGCCACCCTTTGCCTTGATGACAGCTTTGCACACCTTCATATCCTAACCGCTAACCGCTACACACCACCTACATCGTTTGGCACCATATTATAACGAAATAGTCAATATAGCCACTAGAACTAATGTGTTAGTAAACCCGCTACAATCATGCAATACAGTGTACAGTCAGCAAGGAGTTTAGTAGTTACACCGGCGGGCCCCAGTGGCAGTAAATTAATAAAACCAAAAGCTTACCTTGACTTGGAAGAGTTCCAGTGTTGGATAGCCATAGCCAGCTAGCTAACGTAGCATCCCTCTCTGTTTGAGCCAGGTGTTTGAGTAGGTAGCTCAAAAGTGAGAAAAAACTATATATAGCTATCTCTCTCTCTTGCCTCTCATTCACTTTTGAATAAATTAATTTGTTCAAAACTGTTCAACTATTGTCTTTCTCTTTGAGTCAACTACTCACCACATATTATGCACTGCCGTGCTAGCTAGCTGTAGTTTATGCTTTCAGTACTGGATTAATTATCTGATCCTTTGATTGGGTGGACAACATGTCAGTTCATGCTGCAAGAGCTCTTATAGGCTGGAGGATATCCTCCGGAAGTTGACATAATTACTGTGTAAGTCTATGGAAGGGGGTGAGAACCACGAGCCTCCTAGGTTTTGTATTGAAGTCAATGTGCCCAGAGGATGACGGAAACTAGCTGTCCTCCAGGTATGCCTTTGGCTCTACTCTACAGAGTGCTGTTGAGGCTACAGTAGACCTTCATTGCAAAACATTGTGTTTTAATCAATTCTTTAGTGTATATTTAGTGTAGTTGTATCTAAAAAGGACAACTTTTTAAATGTTTAACTATTTAAATTTTTCTGAAATTCACTGAGGACGATGGTCCTCTCCTTCCTCCCCTGAGGAGCCTCCACTGGTGTGTAACATACAGTATCTGTGTCTGTGTATCTCAGACCTAAGTACCTGGTAGTGAATGCAGATGAAGGAGAGCCAGGGACGTGTAAGGACAGAGAGATCATGCGTCACGACCCTCACAAGCTGGTGGAGGGCTGCCTGGTGGCTGGGAGTGCCATGGGAGCCCACGCCGCTTACATCTACATCAGAGGAGAGTTCTACAACGAGTCCTCCAATACACAGGTCAGTTCTACAACGAGTCCTCTAATACACAGGTCAGAGTTCTACAACGAGTCCTCCAATACACAGGTCAGAGTTCTACAACGAGTCCTCCAATACACAGGTCAGTTCTACAACGAGTCCTCTAATACACAGGTCAGAGTTCTACAACGAGTCCTCCAATACACAGGTCAGTTCTACAACGAGTTCTCCAATACACAGGTCAGAGTTCTACAACGAGTCCTCCAATACACAGGTCAGAGTTCTACAACGAGTCCTCCAATACACAGGTCAGAGTTCTACAACGAGTCCTCCAATACACAGGTCAGAGTTCTACAACGAGTCCTCCAATACACAGGTCAGTTCTACAACGAGTTCTCCAATACACAGGTCAGAGTTCTACAACGCGTCCTCCAATACACAGGTCAGAGTTCTACAACGAGTCCTCCAATACACAGGTCAGAGTTCTACAACGAGTCCTCTAATACACAGGTCAGAGTTCTACAACGAGTCCTCCAATACACAGGTCAGTTCTACAACGAGTCCTCCAATACACAGGTCAGAGTTCTACAACGAGTCCTCCAATACACAGGTCAGAGTTCTACAACGAGTCCTCCAATACACAGGTCAGTTCTACAACGAGTCTCCATCCAGGCCATACAGCCCCGTCCCCCAGTAGTCTCACCTGTACAGGCCATACAGCCCCGTCCCCCAGTAGTCTCACCTGTACAGGCCATACAGCCCCGTCCCCCAGTAGTCTCACCTGTACAGGCCATGCAGCTCCGTCCCCCAGTAGTCTCACCTGTACAGGCCATGCAGCCCTGTCCCCCAGTAGTCTCACCTGTACAGGCCATGCAGCCCCGTCCCCCAGGGCACAGATGGTATGGCCCTCGATCTGTTTACTCAGCTCCCAGATCATATCAATCTCAGAGTTGGCTGCGTCGCCACGCACAAACCGCCACATCATCTTATCCATCCAGTCCACTCCTGGTGGGGGGCGGGGGGGATAGAACGAAATAGGGAGAGAGAGATGAGATCAACTTATCCACCCAGTCATTTTTGTGGCACTCAGATATCAGATTATCAGAAGTGGGATGGGGTTTTATGTTGGAGCTCTGCGCTTTTAACGGACCTCTGAGACTATCACAGTGCAGGTGCATTTATACGGAGACTTGATTACACACAGGTGGATTGTATTTATCATCATTAGTCATTTAGGTCAACATTGGATCATTCAGAGATCCTCACTGAACTTCTGGAGAGAGTTTGCTGCACTGAAAGTAAAGGGGCTGAATAATTTTGCACGCCCAATTTTTCAGTTTTTGATTTGTTAAAAAAGTTTGAAATATCCAATAAATGTCGTTCCACTTCATGATTGTGTCCCACTTGTTGTTGATTCTTCACAAAAAAATACAGTTTTATATCTTTATGTTTGAAGCCTGAAATGTGGCAAAAGGTCGCAAAGTTCAAGGGGGTCGAATACTTTTGCAATGCACTGTATTTAACAATCTACATTTAATAATAAAAAAGACAATAAAACCTTGCATAGTGTTGAGAGTTCACCTTAAACAGTTACAAGTTACCACAGAGATCATACATCCATATTGTTTTTTGTTGGGCCATTTGCAATGCGGCCAGAGGTGAGAGCACACAAGTTAGGGCTGGGCCTACACAGGTAAAACAGATGTTCAGAAAAGTCTCATCTGTCACCTTGTCTTGCTAAAAAAGTACCTGCTATTTCTTATAGCAATGGGAGCATAGAATACCTTTCTCAACAATGCTCACAAATGAATGATAATGTTTCTCCCCGGTGTTCAGAGACCAAAGATGTCTTTCTTTGCTAGTTTAAGTAACACTGTGGGACCATTCAATACTGGCACCACCCTGGTCCACGCAAATGTCATCACCAACATCAGCCAAGCCTTAAGCCCAGTTACAGGTACTGCTTACACCAACATACACTGAACAAAAATACAAACGCAACATGTAAAGGGTTGGTCCCATGTTTCATGAGCTGAAATAAAAGATCCTCGAAATTTTACATACGCACAAAAAGCTTCTTTTTCTCAAATGTTGTGCACAAATTGGTTTACATTCCTGTTAGTGAACATTTCTCCTTTGCCAAGATAATCTATCCACCTGACAGATGTGGCATATCAAGAAGCTGATTCAACAGAATTATCATTACACAGGTGCACCTTGTGCTGGGGACAATAAAAGGCCACTCTAAAATATGCAGTTTTGTCACAACACAATGCCACAGATGTCTCAAGTTTTGAAGGAGTGTGCAATTGGCATGCTGACTGCAGGAATGTCCACCAGTGCTGTTACCAGATAATTTAATTTTCGTTTCTCTACCATAAGCTGCCTCCAAAGTCGTTTTGGAGAATTTGACAGTACGTCCAACCAGCCTCATAACCAGTACGTCCAACCAGCCCAAGACCTCCACATCCGGCTTCTTCACCTGTGGGATGGTCTGAGATGAGCCACCCGGACAGCTGATGAAACTGTGGGTTTGCACAACCGAAGAATTTCTGCACAAACTGTCAGAAACCATCTCAGGGAAGCTCATCTGCATGCTTGTTGTCGTCACCAGGGTCTTGACCAGACTGCAGTTCTGCATCGTAACTGACTTCAGTGGGAAAATACTCTCCTTCGATGGCTCTTCGGTGTGCTCTTCACGGATAAATCCCAGTTTCAACTGAATGGCATCATGTGGGCAAGCAGTTTGCTTATGTCAACGTTGTGAACAGAGAGACCCATGGTGGCGGTGGAGTGATGGTATGGGCAGGCATAAGCTATGGACAACAAACACAATTGCAATTTATCGATTGCAATTTGAATCCACAGCGATATTGTCGTGCCATTCATCTGCTGCCATCACCTCATGTTTCAGCATGATAATGCACAGTCCCATATCGGAAGGATTTGTGCACAATTCCTGGCAGCTGAAAATGTCCCAGTTCTTCCATGGCCTGGATACTCACCAGAGATGTCACCCATTGAGCATGTTTGGGATGCTCTGGATTGACAGCGTGTTCCCGTTCCCACTAATATCGAGCAACTTCGCACAGCCATTGAAGAGGAGTGGGACAACATTCCAATCAACAGCCTGACCAACTCTATGCAAAGGAGATGTGTCGCGCTGCATGAGGCAAATGGTGGTCACCCCAGATACCGACTGGTTTTCTGATCCTTACCACTCCCGTTTGGTTTTTAGGTGCTGTGACCTAACGATGCATATCTGTATTCCCAGTGATGCGAAATCATTCATTATGGCCTAATGAATTTATTTCAATTGACGGATTCTTATATGAACTGTAACAGTAGAATCTTTGAAATTGTTGTGTATGTGTAATTGTTTTGCTCAGTGTACATGTATGAAGACCCATGTCCACAGGGGCTCAGTCCAACATCACTAACAGGCTACTCCAGTGTCTATGAAAGTGGTTTCCTGCTTTCCTGAGGGAAACACTACTACAGCTGTAATGAGCACAAATGATGTCTAGGCCTGAGGTACACTGAAATCCTTCAGTATAAAACATTAAAAACTATGTGGAATGTGTAGAAAACAGGATTTTATTCAGTTTGATCTGAATTCACAGACAGTCAAATACAACTGGGCATACAGACAAAACAGTAAAGAATTACAATACATCAGCAATAGGCATCCAAACAATTCAGAAAAAAAGATAAGAGGGGGAGGAACAAAAGAGAAACATGGACAGAGACTCGTGGATGCAGGTGTCCCATCTAGCATAGTATGTCCTTACAGCAGGCTTCTTCTACACTCAGAGAGGAGACGGAGTTAGAGGTCTCTTCCAGCAGAACTCTCTCTGCACTCCGAGATAAGATGAAGAAATAGAGGGATGAGATGGAGGTATAGAGGGTGGTCTCTTATAGCAGTCTTCCTCTGCACTCTGTTGAGCCACAGCAGCACAGTAGCTCCTTTCCCTCCACACTGCCAACCTCGTAGTTATAGTCCCATGTCAACTCTGTCCCCGCCCGGATACGCCTGCGCACACACACACACACGTTAGTGGATGACTCAGTGGTCAACAGGCAACATTCACAAGTGCTCAGCACAAAACCACATTTCAAATAATACATGTTTCTTTATCAGAGTAACAGGCTTCTACCAAGTCTATGTAACCATGTCTAATACAGAACACTCACTTGCTGGCGAAGAAGGCTACCCAGGGGAAACGCAGATCGTGTGTGTCTACAAACACATTCTGGACAAACAGGTTAGCACTGCAGCTATGCTGTAATGGGGAGAGATGAGAGGGAAGAGAGGAGAGAGAGCTTAATTCCCTTTGTCAAAATGCATATAGTCTCCATTGCAAACTGGAATGTTGCGCGCTGATGAAGCATGCCTTCTGTTGCTGTTTGATGCCAGCATTCAAATCAACTGGGAACTCGGAAATCTCTGACTTCAGTGAGTTCAAGATAAATGGGAACTGGAGAAAAAAATTTGCTCCAACTCGGAACAATTGTTTTGAATGGTCATCCAACAAGGAATTCCAACTCGGGTCTCTTTCTAGAGCTCCGACTTTCCGACCTGAAGTTCACGGACGTCATGATTTGACCTTGTATTTTTACGAGTTCCCAGTTGTCTTGAAAGCAGCACAAGTTGCTGCAGCAGCAGCTCAAGTTGCTGTAGCAGCAGCTCTTCTGCTGTCTGACAGATGTTCCACTAAAAGACTATCTGTATGCTGTACGCGTGTGATAGACCGATAAGCATGACCAGTCAACTGTATTTCCATCAATGAATAGGCAACAACTTTGCACTGGGATTATTTCTATTGGCCAGCGGAAATGTTATTTATCAGCTTTTTTATGCATTTATTTTTAAGTCAGACAAAAGCCAGCTATTACCGGCTAATGGAAAGTGACACATGTATCACACTCACGTTGAGGTAGCGCCCCAGGTTGCCCTCCAGCTTGGCGTCGATGATGTAGCAGGACTCCTCGCCATCGAAGAACTGTCGTGTGTTTTTAGGTCCACTGTCTCCCCCGTCCCCACCCTTGCCCTGTGCCCCTCCGTGGCCCCCCGGGCCTCCCCCTGGCCCCATCCCAGCCCCTCCAGTCTTCACCATCAGGCCATGGGAGTTCTTCAGAGCAATGCCTCGCGTGGACTTCACAGCCACCTGCCTCTTCACCGCACCTGAGACAGGAGGCAAGGAGAGGGAGGATGAAGGGGAGAAGAGCTTGCTTCTACAACTGCATTGCTTGCTGTTTGGGGTTTTAGGCTGGGTTTCTGTACAGCACTTTGAGATATCAGCTGATGTACGAAGGGCTATATAAATACATTTGATTTGAAGAGAAAGGGTCAATTCAAGGAGAAGCACCACATGAACAGGTCTGGCAATACCTGATAAAACACAGATCTATGAACCCACAGCCCCAACTTCCCCCTCTCCTCACCTGTGTTTTCCCCTCCACCCATTCTTCTTCTTCCCCCCTGTCCCCTCATCCTCTCCCCCGTCTCCCATTCTTCCTCCCCCCTCCAATTTCCTCCTAAACCGGTGCACGTTTTCCTCCGCCTTCCCCTCTCCCCGTGTGCATTTCCCTTCTGCCTTCCCCTTCTCCCCCATTCTCTCCTCCCCCATCCTCTCCCTACCTCCCCCATCCTCTCCTCTCCCTACCTCCCCCATCCTCTCCTCTCCCTACCTCCCCCATCCTCTCCTCTCCCTACCTCCCCCATCCTCTCCTCTCCCTACCTCCCCCATCCTCTCCTCTCCCTACCTCCCCCATCCTCTCCTCTCCTCCCCCATCCTCTCCTCTCCTCCCCCATCCTCTCCTCTCCTCCCCCATCCTCTCCTCTCCTCCCCCATCCTCTCCTCTCCCTACCTCCCCCATCCTCTCCTCTCCCTACCTCCCCCATCCTCTCCTCTCCCTACCTCCCCCATCTTCACCCTGTGTGCGTTTCTCTCTCTCCTTGTTGTCATCAGATCCAGAGCTGATGGTCTGGACGTCATCACTGTCCGACAGCGTCATCACATCCTGTCTCTTCCCTCCCTCCGTCTTCACTGATTGTTGACTGCGGAGGGCGCAAAAACACACACTTACAGAGTCACTCAACGTTATCGAATGTTATTCATATGGCACATTCTACCAGGTATATTTGATATTGTGCACCACAGGCCTAAAAGGGCCAAGCCAGAGTTAAATAGGTTGAAATTACATTTCACAATCATTCATTACGTACCTTTTCTGGTCTCCGGGCTCCTAGAACAGAGAACACAGGAGAAGGTGTATCAGTATCCAACCAGAGCACCGGAACACAAATCACTCATGAATAAACATGAGAAGGAATCAATCATCATGTGAGAGGGTGTCCAATCAGAACACCAGGAGATGAAAGCAAGAGATCGAGGATGATTGAATTATCCTAATATATGTAATAGGATCTACACAAAATAGCTGAGATGGATATGGGCTACCCCCCCCCCCTTACCTTCTTCTCTATCTTCAGTCCCTCCATCTTAACGGTGGCCTGGGAGGTAGAGGGTTGGTTGGTGAGCCAGGACGCTACTTTACTCTTCCCACTCTCCTCTGGCATGGGGGGCGGCTTCCTGTCCTCCTTCCCCCCCACTGACACACTCATCCCATCCTTACTGTCCTGGCTCCCTGGATGGGGGGGGGGACAGATCAAATAAATATCATTTTACATCAAGCTGCTACATGTAAAAAGGTTCAGCTGTTTTTCTCAATATCAAATATATCTGGGTAACAATTAAGTATCTTACTGTGATTGTTTTCAATTATAATAGTAAAAAATGTAATAAAAGTTTATAGAAAATGGCAATTTCTCAAGCATGAATCTTGCTAGGACTGTCTGAGGGTATTTGTATTTGTGTATTTATTAAGGATCCCCAGTTGATCCTGGCAAGTGGGGAGGAGGAAACAGATAACTAGCTGTTATTGGCAGAGATGTTTGGAACTCTTCCTTATTAACTCATTAACCGCCTGGTGATGTCATCAGGCAGGACAAAACTCCATCCCACCACAACAGGCTGACATTTCAGGAGGTCTTTTCAAATAGCTCTTACACCAACCTCGGTGTGGAAATATATATATATATATATATATCACATGTTTGACTGCAGTGGGCCTTTAACATAACTTCCTACTGCAGGCCCAGCGTGACAACTGGGGGTTCAGTTAAGTGCGCACACACACCTTCCATGACGCCCTTGGCCTGGCGACGGGTGGTGTAGCTCCTCCACACAGAGCTGGAGCTGTAGTAGGGGTCCTTCACAAACGTGTCGTCTGAACTTTTGTCGTTGTTCGACTCTTCATCACTATCCCCATCCTTAGAGGAGTCGCCACCAGCACCCCGCGCTGACGGAGAGAAGGAAGTCGGAAAACGGCAAAATGTGTCATTTCAGACTCAATGTGAATCCTAAATGGCACCATAATTGCTATATAGTGCACTACTTTGGCTCTGGTCAAAAGTAAAAGCCAGACACTTTCTAGACTGCTAAATTGTGACCCCTCACCTTTGCCAGCGGGGTTGGCGGCATTGGTTCTCTGGGGGGGTTTGGGAAGGGTCTTGTTCTGCAAAGCCAGGGAGGACGAGGGGGGGTTCTTCAGCCTGGACATGTCCACCCCGCTCCCGTCACTGTCTGAACAGTGGGCCTCACTCTCATACCCTTCCTTGAAGTTCTCCACACTCTCTATGTGGTCCAGGTTAGCAAAGTACTCATCACCCATCTCCAGACCCTCCTTGTCCGCAAAGTCATCTGTCAGAATCTTACCTGGGAGAGAGGGACGAGAGGGAGGGAGGGAGAGAGAGAAGAGAGAGAGAAGACAGGGAGGGAGGAGAGAGAGAAGACATGGAGGGCGGAGAGAGAGAAGAGAGGGAGGGCAGAGAGAGAGAAGACAGGGAGGGCAGAGAGAGTGGTCCAGGTTAGCAAAGTACTCATCACCCATCTCCAGACCCTCCTTGTCCGCAAAGTAATCTGTCAGAATCTTACCTGGGAGAGAGGGAGAGGGAGAAGAGAGTGAGAGAGAAGAGAGAGAGAAGACAGGGAGGGAGGAGAGAGAGAAGACAGGGAGGGCGGAGAGAGAGAAGAGAGGGAGGGCAGAGAGAGAGAAGAGAGGGAGGGCAGAGAGAGAGAAGAGAGGGAGGGCAGAGAGAGAGAAGAGAGGGAGGGCAGAGAGAGAGAAGACAGGGAGGGAGGAGAGAGAAGACAGGGAGGGCGGAGAGAGAGAAGAGAGGGAGGGAGGAGAGAGAGAAGAGAGGGAGGGAGAGAGACAAAAACAACACTAGACACTATGGAACACAAAGGTTTTACCATCTCATCCTGGAATATACCATGTCTGAGGTCATCTGCCTTTGGTCTAAAGAACAGGAACCCAGACTACAAATAAAGTGGAAATACAGACATTGTAATCTTCAATGGTATAGAGGAGACAAACCCGCTGGTTGCCCTCTAGGTTACAGAGAGCTGGTAGTCCCATCCACTGAACTACCAGGTGTGGAACAGGAAAGACACTCAGGGGAATGCTAACTTGGTATAGCGCTGAGCTAACGCACTATTAAATTAGTCAAAAGAGGAACAATTTACACCTGGCCAGAAATGAATAAGGAAACTATCCCAACAGAGACAAATGTCCTCATGTGTGCTACCTATACTCCCCCAATAGAATCCTCATACTTTAACGATAAGAGCTTCTCCATCCTAGAAGGGGAGATCAACCATTCCAGGCCCAGGGACATGTACTAGTCTGTGGTGACCTAAATGCCAGAACTGGACAGGAACCAGACACTCTCAGCACACAGGGGGACAAACACCAACCTGGAGGTGACAGTATTCCCTCCCAAATGTGCCCCCCTAGACACAACTATGACAAAACAACCAACAAAAATGGGTCACAACTCCTGCAGCTCTGTCGCATGCTGGGTCTCTACATAGTCAATGGTTGGCTTCGAGGAGACTCCTACGGTAGATACACCTACAGCTCATCTCCTGGCAGGGATGCAGCTTGAGCCCCACCCTCTCCATCATATATATCAATGAACTGGCGAGGGCAGTCTGCAGCACCCGGCCTCACCCTACTAGAATCTGACCTGGGCCCTGACAGTAAATCTCAGTAATACAAAAACGCTGTTCCAAAAAAAGTCCAGATGCCAAGAATACAAAGACAAATTCCACCTAGACACCGTAGCTCTAGAGCACACAAAAAACAATACATACCCCTGCCTAAATATCAGCACCACAGGTAACTTCCACAAAGCTGTGATCTGAGAGAGAAGGAAAGAAGGGCCTTCAACGCCATCAAAAGGAACACACAATTCGACATCCCAATTAGGATCCGTCTAAAAACACTTGAATCAGTTATAGAACCCATTGCACTTTATGGTTGTGAGGTCTGGGGTACGCTCACAAACCAAGAATTCACAAAATGGGACAAACACCAAATTGAGACTTATCCAAATAATGCATACAGAAGCGAAATTATGCCGATACCCACTAATGATCAAAATCCTGAAAAGAGCCATTAAATTCTACAACCAGCTAAAAGGAAGCGATTCCCAAACCTTCCATAACAAAGCCATCACTTACAGGGAGATTAACTTAGACAAGAGTCCCCTAAGAAAGCTGGCCATTGGGCTCTGTTCACAAATCCCAGGACAACACAAACTAGAATGCTATTTGGCCCTAACAGAGAGTACACAGCGGCAGAATACCTGTCCACTGTGACTGACCCAAACTTAAGGAAAGCTTTGACTATGTACAGACTCAGTGAGCATAGCCTTGCTATTGAGAGGGCGCCGTGGGCAGACCTGGTTCTCAAGAGAAGACAGGCTATGTGCTCACTGCCCACAAAATGAGGTGGAAACTGAGCTGCACTTCCTAACCTCCTGTCCAACGTATGACCATATTAGAGAGACATATTTCCCTCAGATTACACAGATCCACAAAGTATTTGAAAACAAATCCAATGTGGATAAACTCCCGCATCTATTAGGTGAAATACCCCAGTGAGACACCACAGCAGAAAGATGTGTGACCTGTTGCCACAAGAAAAGGGCAACCAGTGAAAAACAAACACCATTGTAAATACAACCCATATTTACATTTATTTTCCCTTTTGTACATTGTTATAACACTGTAGATTGCCATAATATGATATTTCAAATGTCTCCAATCCTTTGAAACTGTAATGTTTACTGTTAATTTTTGATTGTTTATTTTACTTTAGTTTATTATCTATTTCACTTGCTTTGGCAATGTAAACATGTTTCCCATGCCATTAAAGCCCTGAATTGAATTGAGGTGTGAGGAGAGGAGAGAGAGAGAGACGATAAGAAGGGAAGTAAAGGAAATAGGGCAAGACCTTCTACGTTAGTATTCATTCTGCATTCACATGTAGGCATTTAAACAATTATATACACTGACAAGGAGCCATGTGCTGTTATGAATGTTAATGACAGGTCTTATCATGCAGTCCACTTCCTACATGTAATGCAATGTGAATACCGGTACATACTGTTATCCATGTGTAACGCCTGCTATAACACCGCTCTGTCCCCTCCTCCACCACACCACCCAGCGACGTACCTGCGTAGATACAGACGAAGGACCCCTTGGCCACGTCGTCCAGACAGCGGATGCCCCAGCCTTTGTTCTGGGTCTTAAAGAGCTGCAGCCTCACCTGCAGACCGTGCTGCACCAGACGGTTAGTACACATCTGACTGCAGCACTTACAACGCTTATTACACTCATAAATCCTGAGAGGGGGAAGGACGGAGAGGGGGAGAGATTAGTAAGAGGGATGTCTGTGTTTGTGGCTGTGTGTGTTGTTTGTGTGCGTCTCTCACCCGGTGGGCAAACACTCCTCCAGTCTCTTTTGTGTGTATCCAGCCGTGTGGTTGATCTGTGCTCCAGGGGTACAGGCTGTGGCCTGCAGGGTCAGCTGGTGACATGAACACTTGGACCTGCACAACACACACAATCCCAATTTCAACACTTTCAATTGACTAAATAAATGAATCCCTGATTTAACAATTGGACAGGTGAAATCTATGTAGTGGAGGCCATGCAGAAGACAGAGACCAGATGAGGGGGGTTACAGGAAGGTCAAGAGGCATAGTACTAACTTGTCCCTGCAGCCGTCGGTACAGTCACAGCCCACCAGGAACTCAGGACTGGTGTTGATGAACACTCCGTCTTCAGGGATACGCTCCTTACCTGGGAACACACAGACATCAGTCACTGACGTCTTCAGGAATTCTTCACCATAGAATTAGAACTAATGTTCCAGTTTTATGACTTCATCTCAACTGAGTATCAATTGACTCCCTATTCCAGGTAGCCTAGTGGTTAGAGCGTTGGGTCAGTAACTGAAAGGTTGCTAGAACAAATTCCCGAGCTGACAAGGTAAACATTTGTCGTTCTGCCCCTGAGCAAGGCAGTTAACCCACTGTTCCCCGGGCGCCAAAGAATGTCCAATTATGGCAGCCCCCCTGCACCTCTCTGATTCAGAGGGGTTAAATGCAGAAGACACATTTCAGTTGAATGGATTCAGTTGTACAACTGACTAGGTATCCCCCTTTCCTTACGTGTTGTGTAGCTAGTGCACCACCATTGGCCCGTACTATACAGGAAGACCTAGCGTTCTGATGGGTAATCGTTTGATTGAGGCCTCTATAGTAACTCAAGGCCTATATACTGATTGAGAAATCCCTCTGCTCACTGTAGGCCACGTCGGGGGGTGGTGTGATGTCGATCTCGTTGACGCAGGACAGGGGAATGTCCTCGCGGCCGTTGGTGATGTCTCGAATGTAGTAGTAAGGCTTCTGGGGCTGGAAGCGCCGGTCGACCAGGACGTAGGGGTCCAAGCAGAACATCTCCAGGAAGATGAAGTCACAGCGCGTCTGAAACAGGTAGCGCTGGATCTCTGCCATGCTGCGCAGACACAGCCCACAAGGAGACTTGTAGATCACATGGAACGACATCTGACAGAGGGGTTGGGGAGAGGGAGAGAGACGGACGGACAGTGGGGGGGAGGTGAAAGATAGTTAATGCCAAAATCTGTCCCCCTATTATAATCCAATCCAAAGATAATACTTCTCAAAGCTCTTGTTCTGTCTTTACCTTGCGGTTGACTCTCCTTCGGCCCGTCATGCGTCTGAACTCGTACAGTAGAGGGGTGAGCAGGGGGTTCCTGCCCCGGTGCATATCTGGTCTGGAGGGCCGGATACGGTTGAGACAAGCAGGCTGGCAGGTGTGAGGCAGGTAGAAGATGCGGTCTGTGGGGGCGCGGTACGAGGGCTCGTGGGGAATCCGGTCGTTACTGAAGGTGTATGGGGTCACTGCAGGTGCGGGGGCGGTGGGAGGGGCTTGGGGAGGAGGGGGCAGAGACTGCTGCTGGTGTTGGATAGGCTGTAGGGACGTGAGAGTCTGGATGTTGCCAGTCTGAAGGACATACATTCTGGAGGGGGGTGCGAGAGTGAAGTAGAGATACAAATAGATTCCTATAAAACTGCATATTTGTGAGTGTGGCTCTTTAGTAAGAGATTATGTTCAATAGCAGTAGGAGAAGGGAACTAATTAATGCAGATTTGATGATTTTATTATGATCATACATTTCCTGTCCCCTCTCTCACCTGGATGAGTTTCCAGGAGAACCAGTTGGAGGTTGGGGCTGCATGGCTTTAGGGGCGTGGCTATTACTGGCCAATCCAGTGCGAGAGCCTCCTGGCGTGGGAATGTATGGAGAAGTACTCTTCTTAGCCATCTGATACTTAGGACTGTTGAGGGTGTGGAGACAGAGAGGAACAGGAGGGAAGAAGGGGGGGATCAGGGAGAAAAGGGGTAAATGTAGCAGCGAGAGGGGAGAGAGGATGTCCATTTTCAAGGAATGTCACAAGATTTACACTGTGTGTGTGTGATACTCACTCTGTTCGTGCAAGCTGATTGGGCTGGGAGGGTGTAGGAGGGATAGAGGAGGGTGGGGAGAGGGGATGGGGGGATTTAGTGGGGGTCCCACTGGGGGTTATGGTGTTCCCCCCACTGTGATACTGGACCACGGGGCCCTTGGTCCTCAATGCTCCTACAGAGAGAGAGCAAATGGTTAACGACATCCCAATGAAGTAGAGACTAGAGTTATCCAATGAAGGACAGGTCAAGGTTCTGTCATGTACAGTATAATATGTGATCCTGCTGGGTTATTAAAGATGGATTGATTGGTTAAGTGATTGGTTTGATTGTTCATATATTACATGATTGATTGAATAGAGTGAGTGTTACCCATGCTGGGGCGTGTCCTCTGCTGGCCAGCCATCTTCTTCTCCTGGGTGTTGGCACAGTTGGTCTTCAGGTTGAACATGGGCTCCAGCCTGGTTGAACCGCGGTAGATCCACTCACTACGCTTGTCATCCTGAAGGAGAACAAATAACCATACAAACGGATTACCACAGAGATCACTTTTCAGTCATTCAATTGCTTTATCTTATCTACCTTATTTTCATATTTTGTTGAGTGTCTGCAGAAGTAGTATAAAAATGTGATTCAAAACCAGAAACTAAACTATCCCTGTTTATAACATGCTGCGACCGTCATGTTAAATCAGACTATAAATAAAGTTGGCTGGTAATCAAATCCCAGTGATTATGTCATCATACCAGGAAGAGGATCTTGACGAGGCTGCCGTCCACCTCCTCCACTCTGCTCCTCCACCACGTCCCCTCCCACTCTGTCTTGATGACCTGGCCTGCCTTCAGCAGCACCATGGGCCTGTTGGGGTATGATGTTATATATTCCTCTATGAAGTCTTTACACGATGCATCCTCTATGTCCTCCCATGTACGCTTCACTGGGGGAGAAAATATGATGGGGAGAGGAAGAGGAGAGATGGGGAGAGGAAGAGGAGAGATGGGGAGAGGAGAGATGGTGAGTGAAGATGTGAAGAGGGTAAGCTGAGGTCACATCCCAAAACCAGATTGATAGGAGAAAAGAGAGCATATTGAAAGGAAAGAGAGGACATGAAGACAGAAAGGAGGGTTCTTACTTGGTCTGCAGACAGGATAGAGCTCAGGCAGGGTCACGTAGGAGGCATAACCGTCGTCAAAGAAGATCAGGAACCTGAAACACACATAGACAACTGTTGAAACAGCTTCACAACCCTTCACCAAACACACAGAGGATATTTGAAACAGCTTCACAACCCTTCACCAAACACACAGAGGATATTTGAAACAGCTTCACAACCCTTCACCAAACACACAGAGGATATTTGAAACAGCTTCACAACCCTTCACCAAACACACAGAGGATATTGAAACATGCTCACACACACACAGCTTCTCACCTCATGCGGTTCTTGTTGTTGGGCATCTCTGCCACGATGCCAGCGTAGAGCCAGACCTGGTTGCCGTCCTTGTACTTGGCGACCACCCTGGCTCCCACGTATAGCCTCTCCAGGGTGGGGTGGTAGTGAAACGCTATGTGGTTCCCAGAGAGTAGACTCTTCCCCTTGTTCTCAAACTTTACCTTGTACTTACTGTAACCATTACCTACAAACACACACATTCAATGTCAAACTTCACCATGTGCATAGGTGTGTGTGTGTGGAGAGGTGTGTGTATGCATGTCTCACCGACAGGGTTGATGGCGATGAGCATTCCACTGTGCCAGGTCTTGGTGCGTTTCTTTCCCAGAAGACTCATCTCCAGTCTGATTTCATCATCCTTCAGGGAGGGGTTAGGCTGGGTGGGTGTGTTCCTGGGCGTGGCCTGGGACACAAACACCGCTGGCATCGGCACTGGGCCACCTACACAAAATAAAGAATGCATGTGCACGTTTGTGCAGTATGTACACACACAAAGACACTGCCATGACCCGGAGGTATACATCAATCACAGACATATAGAACTGCACATTGGTGCCATTACCTGTCTGTTGTATTGCAGGCCCGGAAGAAGAGTTCTTGTTGACTGTCTGGGCCAGCTTCAACACCTGCTGGGAGGAACGCTGGAGAGCTGCCGACGCCTCTTTAAACTACAGGACACACAAACAATTAACACATACATGTGGATATTGTTCAGAATTCTTTCTGAATTTTAACTACCACCTGTGTTTGTTTGTATGTATGTATGTATGTATGTATGTACGTACGTATAGTGGGGCAAATAAGTATTTAGTCAGCCACCAATTGTGCAAGTTCTCCAACTTATAAAGATGAAAGAGGCCTGTAATTTTCATCATAGGTACACTTCAAGTATGACAGATAAAATGAGAAAAAAATCCAGAAAATCACATTGTAGGATCTTTAATGAATTTATTTGCAAATTATGGTGGAAAATAAGTATTTGGTCACCTACAAACAAGCAAGATTTCTGGCTCTCACAGACCTGTAACTTCTTCTTTAAGAGGCTCCTCTGTCCTCCACTCGTTACCTGTATTAATGGCACCTGTTTGAACTTTTTATCAGTATAAAAGACACCTGTCCACAACCTCAAACAGTCACACTCCAAACTCCACTATGGCCAAGACCAAAGAGCTGTCAAAGGACACCAGAAACAAAATTGTAGACCTGCACCAGGCTGGGAAGACTGAATCTGCAATAGGTAAGCAGCTTGGTTTGAAGAAATCAACTTTGGGAGCAATTATTAGGAAATGGAAGACATACAAGACCACTGATAATCTCCCTCGATCTGGGGCTCCACGCAAGATCTCACCCCGTGGGGTCAAAATTATCACAAGAACAGTGGGCAAAAATCCCACAACCACACGGGGGGACCTAGTGAATGACCTGCAGAGAGCTGGGACCAAAGTAACAAAGCCTACCATCAGTAACACACTACGCCGCCAGGGACTCAAATCCTGCAGTGCCAGACGTGTGTCCCTGCTTAAGCCAGTACATGTCCAGGCCCATCTGAAGTTTGCTAGAGAGCATTTGGATGATCCAGAAGAAGATTGGGAGAATGTCATATGGTCAGATGAAACCAAAATATAACTTTTTGGTAAAAACTCAACTTGTCGTGTTTGGAGGACAAAGAATGCTGAGTTGCATCCAAAGAACACCATACCTACTGTGAAGCATGGGGGTGGAAACATCATGCTTTGGGGCTGTTTTTCTGCAAAGGGACCAGGACGACTGATCCGTGTAAAGGAAAGAATTAATGGGGCCATGTATTGTGAGATTTTGAGTGAAAACCTCCTTCCATCAGCAATGGCATTGAAGATGAAACGTTGCTGAGTCTTTCAGCATGACAATGATCCCAAACACACCGCCCGGGCAACGAAGGAGTGGCTTCGTAAGAAGCATTTCAAGGTCCTGGAGTGGCCTAGCCAGTCTCCAGATCTCAACCCCATAGAAAATCTTTGGAGGGAGTTGAAAGTCTGTGATGCACAGCAACAGCCCCAAAACATCACTGCTCTAGAGGAGATCTGCATGGAGGAATGGGGCTAAATACCAGCAACAGTGTGTGAAAACCTTCTGAAGACTTACAGAAAACGTTTGACCTCTGTCATTGCCAACAAAGGGTATATAACAAAGTATTGAGATAAACTTTTGTTATTGACCAAATACTTATTTTCCACCATAATTTGCAAATAAATTCATAAAAAATCCTACAATGTGATTTTCTGGAGAAAAAAAATCGCATTTTGTCTGTCATAGTTGAAGTGTACCTATGATGAAAATTACAGGCCTCTCATCTTTTTAAGTGGGAGAACTTGCACAATTGGTGGCTGACTAAATACTTTTTTGCCCCACTGTATGTATGTATGTATGTATGTATGTATGCATGCATGTATGTATGCATGTATGGGGAAGAGAGAGAGACAGGGCTGGAGAGAGAGAGATGGGGCGGGAGAGAGAGACAGTGAAGGGAGAGAGAGAGACAGCGAAGGGAGAGAGAGAGACAGCGAAGGGAGAGAGAGAGACAGCGAAGGGAGAGAGAGAGACAGCGAAGGGAGAGAGAGAGACAGCGAAGGGAGAGAGACTAGCTTCAACACCGGCTGGGAGGAACACTGGAAAGCTGCAGATAACAGGGTCAATTAACACGAGTGTGTGTGTGACTAATTATTTGTTCTCACCATTGCATCATGGACAGGCATCCCAGGTTTCTTGGGTGGAACCACTGAGAGGAAAGAGGTCAGAGAAGAGAGAAAAGAAACCAGGTTAGACATTCACTCCTGTGTCTTATCCTGGAGCTGCACCCCTGGAAAGGTTTCCTTTGGTAAACATATTGTTTAGCTCACTGGGAGTAAGTGGCAGTACGTACGTAAGCCCACAGCGATGACATCATCATCGTCATCATCATCGTCAATTTCTATGACATCAGAGGACTGAACCCCTCCCACTCCACCCTCGTCCTCTGAAGAACTCTCCTTGTAGACCAGACCCATTTTACTGTAGGTGGACTTCACCAGCGCCTCACACTCCACTATAGACCTGCAACACACACACACAATGGAGAGAATCACACAGACGGTAACACACACACAACAGTCCTATTGTGAGGATTGAAAATATGCTTGGCCTATCATGAGGGTGTCTGTGTATGTTAAAAGCAACATTTTACAACATATGATGTGACTAGCGAAAACGCTGTGGCTGGCCTTGAGGTATAGGCAGCTATCATGAGTTTTGGGAGAAAACTCATGATAGGCAGTTAAACAGACTGTCTTTTGTTAGAACTCAAACTTAGCAGTAACCAGAACCAGATGTGAGATAACGGTACGGTATTTAGGGTATGAGCGCATAGATATTCTGCCCAGCAACAACTACACCTGTCAATGGGAACGCCCGGGGGCTGGGACCAGTTGGGGTGCCAACAATCAACATAGGTCGAGTAAGTTTAAACCACACTTGATCTCTACTCTGACAGGCCAGCTCGGAAGCAGGAACTACTACTGTCAGAGTATTTAAAGAAGATATCTTTAGGGTGTTGGCCAGTTCTCTGTTCTACCCTACGTGGTGTTACAGCAGTCCCGTATATACAAAAATTGCATTTACCACTTATTACTTAGCTAATAAAAAATAGCATAAAATTGGTGACTCAGTCTCATACTTATCCTGATACCAGATTCGATCAGTGCAACCCTTTACACTATTTTACAGTAAGCCGGGCCTCACATTCTTCTATAGACCTGACACACACACTAAAGTCTTCCACTCTACTATGGACCTGAGAAAGAAAGAAAGAAACAAAACATCATTCCTCCCCCCCCCACACACACACACACTCACTGGTTGGCATTGTTGAAGAGTTTGTCCACCACCTCCTCTTCCTTCTCTTTCTGCTCCACCCATTCTTTGAGCTCAGCCAGCTGGGCCTTCCTCTGGCGGACTGCCTCACTCCTCTCCACCTCCTCCTCAATCCACTTACTCAGCTCCTCCAGAGACACACCCAGCTCCTCCTCCAGACCAGAGTCCCAGCCCTCCACCTCCATCCTGTGGGGAGACAGGAGTGAGAGAGATGTAACGGGGGCCAGGCAGAGAGAACGATGGAGAGACCGGGGTTGAGACATACAGGGAGGGAGAGTAAGAAAGCAACGGGAGTAGCGTAGAAGGGGAGGAGGCAGAGACAGAAAGAACGGAGTGAAGATGAGGCAAAGAAAGCGAGATTACATTGTTACTGATCAAGCTAGTGTTAGCTAACTAGCTAGCTAGCTAACTACACGGTATTCTGAACATTGTTGCAATTTCAGGGCCGATTAAACACGTTGGGACAAAAACTCACCTGTACAATCTGTTTAAAATATCACCCTAGGTAGTTTATATTGTAACAAAGGTCATGCATTGGTGTTTTCAACTTCATGTGATCGTCGCATTGTTTTGAAATGAGGGACCACTGTTCAGGGACATCGACAGTGCTCGTGGTAGTTGTAGTCTTATAAATAAACGTATTTAACTCATCTTAGAAGATCAAAATAAACATTTGAAACTCGTTATTTGGAATGAAAGCTATTGTAATCAAAAACATTTTACACCATTTGTATATCATTCTAACATAGGGGGGGGGGAGGCACTTAGTGAACAATTTAAACTACAACTCCCAAACGTCACAACGGCAAAAGGTTAGCACACAGCGGTGAGCGGAGAAGACACGTTTAGCAGTCAGAAATATTGTACTGTAGTAGCTTTAAATTAAATTCCCGGGGGAATGCACTTTTTAAAGTAAGTGATTTTGTGCACATAATCACAGTGGATCTTAATTTATCGGACAAGTTGAGTTTATTCAAACAATCTTGCTAACTCGAAAGTTACTGAGCTGGGGAGGGAGACTAGCTAACTATGCTAACAAGCAGTTGTCTTTTGTAGTTGCCTTCTCTAAATCTATATCCGCTCACCGTATAATGCATCTGCAACTTAAAACTGTTTATGAATCGAGACAATTTTTATTGGAAGTTAATGAACTCACCCATCATCATTATTGTCCATTTATCCAGTCATTCAGCTAGAAAGCTTCAGACCACTCACAATACCCGGCATACAACTTCTTCTTCCTGTGGCTTTCCGGCAGACTAGACGCTGTATTGCGAATTGCTGCCCTTAGCAGGTCGGAATGCGGATTGCACATTTGGATCAAAAAAGAGGAATGTGGTAAAAACTTAAATTGCACCATCAAACCCTGCTATACACTATCCCCAAAAACCATCATCCCATTACTTTAGCACTAAACGATCCTACAGCATTGCAGGCTGTCAGCCTGGTCGGATGGAACCCTTCTCTCAAAACCTGTAGATCTTCTGCACTAAAATCTCTGACACGCAAATATTTCTCTGCTGCTGCAACTACCATCTATCTTTTGTGATTGTTTTATTTCACCTTTATTTAACCAGGTAGGCTAGTTGAGAACAAGTTCTCATTTACAACTGCGACCGGGCCAGGATAAAGCAAAGCAGTGCGACACAAACAACAAAACAGAGTTACACATGGAATAAACAAGCATACAGTCAATAACACAATAGGAAAAACAAAAGTCTATATACTGTGTGTGTAAATGGCGTGAGGAGGTAAGGCAATAAATAGGCCATAGTAACGAAGTAATTACAATTTATCAGATTAACACTGGAGTGATAGATGAGCAGATGATGATGTGCAAGTAGAGATACTGGTGTGCAAAAGAGCAGAAAAATAAATAAAAACAATATGGGGATGAGGTAGGTAGATTAGGTGGGCTATTTACAGATGGACTATGTACAGCTGCAGCGATCGGATAGCTGCTCAGATAGCTGATGTTTAAAGTTAGTGAGGGAAATATAAATCTCCAGCTTCAGTGATTTTTGCAATCAGTTCCAGTCACTGGCAGCAAAGAACTGGAAGGAACGGTGGCCAAAGGAGGTGTTGGCTTTTCCACTCCATCAGTGCAGTTGACCGCCACCATATTGCGCAATAAATCCAACCTTTCTAAAACTCATCTTCTCCGGCTCTCTCTCTTCAGGCCTACTCACTGGTGGCCTCCCAGTCGAATCACTCACCATTGGACTATCCTCTACTCTCTTCACTGCCTCAGCATAGGAAACGTTCTGCCCCACTTGAACTCTGGCAATCTCAACCTGCCTCCCTCTCACAGGGCACTTCAGATCCACAATGGGAACCCCCCACAATTGACAGACAGTGCTTTCTCTATGCCAGCTGTACACTCCCTCTGACTAACCTCCTGCACATTTTTTACATCATGGGATCTCCCTTTGCACACTGCTGCAATGTGTCTGAAAAAAAAAGCACCAAAGTAGGTTCGAAACAGGCCCTCGCAGAATATCAAATATAACCTAACCAGACCTTATGAGGTAGAAACTCTGTGTCAAAGCTCAACAAAACTGACAGGGTATTGTCAGTCTCGCCATTGCCACCAGGTCTACGTCTCACCAAACGGCAGGCGTCACAAACACTAGGAATATTCCTTTTCATTTCGTCCACCTCTATACTCAACACTACCCAACTGATCACCCCTTTTAGCGGTACCCTGCTCCGGAGAGCAAAGCACACCACCGGTTGAGCCCCGGGCCGTGTGACTCGAAGTGCCTGCTCTGTCGCTGCAGGTAATCCTGGACTGGCTCAACCTCAGAGTGCTCACCACTGCTGTCTGACTCCATTTAGAGGTCGTCAAGATTCTCAAGAGTGCATGAAGACCTATAAGTAATATTACTTGTTTTGTAATCAGGAGACATAGGTACAGTGGGGCCTGTAATTTTCATCATAGGTACACTTCAACTATGACAGACAAAACGGAAAAAAAATCCAGAAAATCACATTGTAGGATTTTTAATGAATTTATTTGCAAATTATGGTGGAAAATAAGTATTTGGTCACCTACAAACAAGCAAGATTTCTGGCTCTCACAGACCTGTAACTTCTTCTTTAAGAGGCTCCTCTGTCCTCCACTCGTTACCTGTATTAATGGCACCTGTTTGAACTTGTTATCAGTATAAAATACACCTGTCCACAACCTCAAACAGTCACACTCCAAACTCCACTATGGCCAAGACCAAAGAGCTGTCAAAGGACACCAGAAACAAAATTGTAGACCTGCACCAGGCTGGGAAGACTGAATCTGCAATAGGTAAGCAGCTTGGTTTGGAGAAATCAACTGTGGGAGCAAATATTAGGAAATGGAAGACATACAAGACCACTGATAATCTCCCTCGATCTGGGAGTCTCCACGCAAGATCTCACCCCGTGGAGTCAAAATGATCACAAGAACGGTGAGCAAAAGTCCCAGAACCACACGGGGGGACCGAGTGAATGACCTGCAGAGAGCTGGGACCAAAGTAACAAAGCCTACCATCAGCAAGGGCATTGAAGATGAAACGTGGCTGGGTCTTTCAGCATGACAATGATCCCAAACACACCGCCCGGGCAACGAAGGAGTGGCTTCGTAAGGAGCATTTCAAGGTCCTGGAGTGGCCTAGCCAGTCTCCAGATCTCAACCCCATAGAAAATCTTTGGTGGGAGTTGAAAGTCTGTGTTGCCCAGCAACAGCCCCAAAGCATCACTGCTCTAGAGGAGATCTGCGTGGAGGAATGGGCCAAAATACCAGCAACAGTGTGTGAAAAACATGTGAAGACAGAAAACGTTTGACCTCTGTCATTGCCAACAAAGGGTATATAACAAAGTATTGAGATAAACTTTTGTTATTGACCAAATACTTATTTTCCATCATAATTTGCAAATAAATTCATAAAAAATCCTACAATGTGATTTTCTGGATTTTTTTCTCACTTTGTCTGTCATAGTTGAAGTGTACCTATGATGAAAATTACAGGCCTCTCTCATCTTTTTAAGTGGGAGAACTTGCACAATTGGTGGTTGACTAAATACTTTTTTGCCCCACTGTATGTGCACCTCGAGCGAAGGTGTATACCCAGGAGACATATCTCTGATCTTAACAGCGCAATTGTTACGCTATTGCATCATCATACCTCCAGAAAAGAAGTAAACTAGACCTCTTTTCCTTCCACCAATGCTCTGCTTACAGTCAGACTGAATACATGTAGGCTCCTTCTTCAATGGTTGTGTTCTTCCCATTACCTTACTTTTAACTCTCACTAATTATTGGCAATTAAGGTGTATTATGTTCATTCAAAATGACATGAAATCATCGACCACCCTCTGACCAGCTCCTTATGCTCAAGCCATGAATTGACTCTTTCCGTCTTCAGAAGTTGCAGCTTTTTGCTTGACCTGTCATGATATTATAAGGATTATAATATTATATTGCTAGTTATTATATTGCTAGTTTGTTTTTTGCTCTTCAAGTGCTTTGAGACTATGGAAAGCGCCATAGAAAATAGATCACTAGCCACTTTAATCAATGCTACTTAATATAATGTTTACATACCCTACATTACTCATCTCATATGTATATGTATATACTGTACCCTATATCATCTACTGCATCTTTATGTAATACATGCATCACTAGCCACTTTAAACTATGCCACTTTGTTTACATACCCTACATTACTCATCTCATATGTATATACTGTACTCGATACCATCTACTGCATCTTGCCTATGCCGCTCTGTACCATCACTCATTCATATATCTTTATGTACATATTCTTTATCCCTTTACACTTGTGTGTATAAGGTAGTAGTTTTGGAATTGTTAGGTTAGATTACTCGTTGGTTATTACTGCATTGTCAGCACAAGCATTTCGCTACACTCGCATTAACATCTGCTAACCATGTGTATGTGACAATTTGATTTGATTTGATTTGAAATGTAATCAATTATTATTATTATAACCTAGACTGCATATTGTAAAAACATCACAAATTAAACAGACATTCAAGTATGCTTTTTATTGTCTTGAAACTTTCTCTCATGGCTTCGCCTATTTGTTTTAATGGAAAGCAGATGTGAACATGACAGTGGCTGATTAGGAATACAAAACTAAAATGGTGGTCATTCCTACGTTTATCTGACTCTGGTCCATGACATGCTGACAACTGTAGACTTTCACAAAAGCACATTGCCTAAACATAAACTGTACTGTAACCATTTGAAATCCTCATGGTCCCATTTGCTCCTGTTTTCCAGGTTATCATGGTGTGTGATGTTCATCTCCAGATCTGTGGACTGATGAATTCTCCAAACTTTTAAGTACCACTCCCTTCATGTGCTTCCTGCTCCTCTTGATTCCCACAAGTCTAACTACGAAACCAAACTTCCCACCTTCAGCACACTAGCCACAGTCGGGCTAGGGTTCTTCCACTATGCTCACATTATTTCCTGCACAGTATGGAGTGAGGTCACTCCTCAGGTTGTTCCTCCGTATTCTGGTATGCGGCGACAGAGATGGCGCTGTAGGGGTTCAGGACCATCTGGGCACAGCGCACTATGGTGAACAGCAGGAAGGAACACAGTAGGAAGACAAAGAAGAGGGCAAAGCCCAGGTCCACATCCACCTCCATCCTGGCCACCGGCAGGAGTGGAGGGTCCAGGACTTCTCTTATCCAAATGAGACTGATGCAGACTGACAAATGTAAAAAAATATATATAGGTAAAAATGATTTTTTAAAGTGTCCTTTGCTACTTGGTGTTGGACAACATTAGAATCCAAACTTTCTATCTCTCGTCCGTCCTTTTGTATCTATCTACTTGTTCTAACAACCTAGAATCGTAGCTTGTTCTAATGAAGGGTCTTAATGCTGTCTATGCTTCTCTAGAAGACGTCTCTTTAGTCTTCTCTCTATCTACGTCGTGTTAGGATCTGTTTTCCTGTTCAGTTTAAGTTAAGTTGTGTGAATCTCCTCTTGCTTCAATGCCTTTCCCTCTGGACCATACTGCTCAGGGTCCAGCCCCCTCTCGCTCTCTCGCTCTCTCACTCTCTCCTGCTCTCTCTCTCCTCTCCCCTCTCTCTCTCTTTCTCTCTCTCTCTCTCCCCTCTCTCTCTCTCTCTCTCCTGCTCTCTCTCTCCTCTCCCCTCTCTCTCTCCCCTCTCTCCCCTCTCTCTCTCTCTCTCTCCTGCTCTCTCTCTCCTCTCTCTCTCTCTCTCTGCTGTCTCTCTCCTCTCCCCCCTTCTCTCTCTCTCCTGTCTCCCCCCCCCCCCCTCTCTTATTTGCATAGGGTTGATGTACTCTCCGCTTGTGTGAGTGTCTCTCTAGTGGCATCAGAGTACAGGAAGCAATCTGCATCTTTTTGGTCAGGATCAGTTTCCACCACCGTCTCAAGTGAATTGCCACCAAGGCATCATATCCTTTTTCAATTCCTCTACCTTTATTTTGTCCTGATCAGCTTTTCTTTCATTTTGATTGTTTTGTTGTCAAACTAAGTCTATATTCTCTCTCTCTCTCTCTCTCTCTCTCTCTCTCTCTCTCTCTCTCTCTCTCTCTCTCTCTCTCTCTCTCTCTCTCCTAGCAGTCCTACTCAATGGCCCCTACTTTATTCCCCAATGTCCCTACCACCCTACCCAATCCACTCTACTTGCAGGCCAGATATTCTACGGGCTTCAGCATGCAGAGGACACGTGTACTCACACCTGTGTCAGGTAATGGTATATCTATAGGAAGGTGAAGGTGCATTACAGTGTTTAAACACCTCAGCAAAACACCAACACACAACACAGCTACAATGTCTCCTCTCCATACTGTATATACATATACATCCCTTTGGATGAACACACAGGCACAGAGGTCTAATGTACAGTCATGTGTTTGTTTACCCACAGATTGACAGTTGTTTGCTTTGTTTCTCCCTTCCACCCAAGTCTACGTTACCACCACAGGGTAGGCATCATGCCACGGACTGAGTCCTGCTGGCTGTTCTAATCTCAGTTACGGCCTGATAGTCACCAAACCCCTCTTTAACTATTCATGGGACACAGGTGCCAAATGTGACTGAGTACGTCCATCTGTTTGTCCATCCCCAGGGGGGTTGGGAGTGGCGTCCAGGAGAGGTGAAGAGAGGGAGGAAAGTGAGAGAGAGACAGAGACAGAGAAAATGAAGGAGTAGGGAAATAATTCTCATGTCATATTCATGTTCAGACCACTAATGATGTCACACAGAAGAGCGTAAGATGTAAGGAACATCCAGGTACAATCCCACCAGAGTGATACTACTGACCAACCTGAGAAGGAAGGAGTAATCCTATCTGCCCGACTCCAACACCTCCAGCATTCCATCCCATTTCACCCCCAGGATGTGAACGAGAGGAGGAGGGACAAGGGGAGAGGAAACTGATCCTTGGTCATAGATCTCTGTGTTTCTCTGACCACTGATAAAGTAGGAAGGGATGGAAATAACCCAATCAAGGCAGAGTTGGATTTTGTTTCTTTGCCAATTAAGTAACACAGACCACATGTAAAGAAGTGAATCAATGGATGACAGATGGATTGATATCACTTAATGAAGTTGCAGCAAGTTTAGAGCCTCTGCTGCATAATTGGTTAAAGTATATTATAATGGTGTGTCTTTGTTTATATGTGTGTGTACATAGGGAAGTAGAAACTAGTGCATCTTGGGTCTATCAGCTCTCTTCCTCTACCTGGTGTTTATCATGTTTTAATTTGAACCTTTATTTAACTAGGCAAGTCAGTTAAGAACACATTCTTATTTACAATGACAGCCTACCAGGGAACAGTGAGTTTACTGCCTTGTTTAGGGGCTAAACATCCAATTTTCACCTTTGTCACGTTGGGGATTCGATCCAGCAACATTTTGGCTACTGGCCCAACACTAACCACTAGGCTACCTGCCACCCCAGGATGTGTATTACACCACTTGTCCTACAGCAGTGTCTAGTGTTCATCATGTGTACTACACCACTTGTCCTACAGCAGTGTCTAGTGTTCATCATGTGTACTACACCACTTGTCCTATAGCAGTGTCTAGTGTTCATCATGTGTACTACACCACTTGTCCTATAGCAGTGTCTAGTGTTCATCATGTGTACTACACCACTTGTCCTATAGCAGTGTCTAGTGTTCATCATGTGTACTACACCACTTGTCCTATAGCAGTGTCTAGTGTTCATCATGTGTACTACACCACTTGTCCTATAGTAGTGTCTAGTGTTCATCATGTGTACTACACCACTTGTCCTATAGCAGTGTCTAGTGTTCATCATGTGTACTACACCACTTGTCCTATAGCAGTGTCTAGTGTTCATCATGTGTACTACACCACTTGTCCTATAGCAGTGTCTAGTGTTCATCATGTGTACTACACCACTTGTCCTATAGCAGTGTCTAGTGTTCATCATGTGTACTACACCACTTGTCCTATAGCAGTGTCTAGTGTTCATCATGTGTACTACACCACTTGTCCTATAGTAGTGTCTAGTGTTCATCATGTGTACTACCCCTCTTGTCCTATAGCAGTGTCTAGTGTTCATCATGTGTACTACACCACTTGTCCTATAGCAGTGTCTAGTGTTCATCATGTGTACTACACCACTTGTCCTATAGTAGTGTCTAGTGTTCATCATGTGTACTACCCCTCTTGTCCTACAGCAGTGTCTAGTGTTCATCATGTGTACTACACCACTTGTCCTATAGTAGTGTCTAGTGTTCATCATGTGTACTACACCACTTGTCCTACAGCAGTGTCTAGTGTTCATCATGTGTACTACACCACTTGTCCTATAGTAGTGTCTAGTGTTCATCATGTGTACTACACCACTTGTCCTATAGCAGTGTCTAGTGTTCATCATGTGTACTACACCACTTGTCCTATAGCAGTGTCTAGTGTTCATCATGTGTACTACACCACTTGTCCTATAGCAGTGTCTAGTGTTCATCATGTGTACTACCCCACTTGTCCTATAGCAGTGTCTAGTGTTCATCATGTGTACTACACCACTTGTCCTATAGCAGTGTCTAGTGTTCATCATGTGTACTACACCACTTGTCCTATAGCAGTGTCTAGTGTTCATCATGTGTACTACACCACTTGTCCTATAGCAGTGTCTAGTGTTCATCATGTGTACTACACCACTTGTCCTATAGCAGTGTCTAGTGTTCATCATGTGTACTACACCACTTGTCCTATAGCAGTGTCTAGTGTTCATCATGTGTACTACACCACTTGTCCTATAGCAGTGTCTAGTGTTCATCATGTGTACTACCCCACTTGTCCTATAGCAGTGTCTAGTGTTCATCATGTGTACTACACCACTTGTCCTATAGCAGTGTCTAGTGTTCATCATGTGTACTACACCACTTGTCCTATAGTAGTGTCTAGTGTTCATCATGTGTACTACACCACTTGTCCTACAGCAGTGTCTAGTGTTCATCATGTGTACTACACCACTTGTCCTACAGCAGTGTCTAGTGTTCATCATGTGTACTACACCACTTGTCCTATAGTAGTGTCTAGTGTTCATCATGTGTACTACACCACTTGTCCTATAGTAGTGTCTAGTGTTCATCATGTGTACTACACCACTTGTCCTATAGCAGTGTCTAGTGTTCATCATGTGTACTACACCACTTGTCCTATAGCAGTGTCTAGTGTTCATCATGTGTACTACACCACTTGTCCTATAGCAGTGTCTAGTGTTCATCATGTGTACTACACCACTTGTCCTATAGCAGTGTCTAGTGTTCATCATGTGTACTACACCACTTGTCCTATAGTAGTGTCTAGTGTTCATCATGTGTACTACACCACTTGTCCTATAGCAGTGTCTAGTGTTCATCATGTGTACTACCCCACTTGTCCTATAGCAGTGTCTAGTGTTCATCATGTGTACTACACCACTTGTCCTATAGCAGTGTCTAGTGTTCATCATGTGTACTACACCACTTGTCCTATAGTAGTGTCTAGTGTTCATCATGTGTACTACACCACTTGTCCTACAGCAGTGTCTAGTGTTCATCATGTGTACTACACCACTTGTCCTACAGCAGTGTCTAGTGTTCATCATGTGTACTACACCAGTGTGAACATCACACTGACCCAAGCAACATCGTCATTCAACTCTTTTATTTTGATGCTTAATGTATTTACAGCTGAATTCAGACAAGCAACACACACACACACACACACACACACACACACACACACACACACACACACACACACACACACACAAACACACACACAGGCTTTCCACTGGCAAGGAATGTGCAGGGCTGATTTCAGAATCACATGGTTTGGACTATACAGTCTTCAATTACAAATTGTGTGACATGTTTCTACAATTCCTTCCTCTCGTTTGGAGGTGTGTCTCGCATGGCAGTTGCAAGTGATGATGTCATCCTGAACGCAGTCCAGCTGTGCCCATGAGGCCCTGAAGTTAGGACAGGAAGGGCAGAACGTGGATGGAAAAGAGTACCATGCATACAGGTAGACCATAACAGACCATGCATTCACCCAAAAAGGCCATGCAGACAAACACATGGACCAAAGCAGAGGAGGCTTGTGGGAGGAGCTATAGGCTTATTGTAATGGCTGGAATGGAATAAATGGAACGCAGTCAAACATGTGGTTTCCATATGTTTGATGCGTTTGATACCGCTCCATCATTCCATTCTACCCATTATAATGAGCCTGTCCTCCCATAGCTCCTCCAACCAGCCTCCTCTGGACCAGAGCCATAGAGGCACTCATCCAAGCCCATTGGCAGGGAGGGTGGAGTGTGGTTGGTGGGGGGGGGGGGGGGGGGGGGTCGTTCATGGAGGTCTCTGATTGGTCTCAGACTGAGGGGGGGACAGGATCTTCTTTTTTTTCTGGTTCAGTGGTCGTGTTGAGGGCCACGTCCGGTTTCAGCTCCTTCCCTGGCTCCATAGTCCTACATGTCAGAGGGCACAGACTCATCAATGGAAGTACATGGCATAAAAGCTCATTGTATGTCATACTCCCCCTGTTTGCACTGTATTTTGTAGCAGTTTACTCAACCATCCAGCAGAGTGATACACTAAATAACTGCATGGATTTGTTCTTGTTGGGAAAAATCCCAATGGTAGGTCTATGTGTAAATTAACCAAATGACAACAATGGATAAAGGTAGGGAGAAGACTGACTTACAGACACACAGACAGACTGACTGACTGACTGACTGACATACAGAGACAGACAGACAGACAGACTGACTGACAGACAGACTGAAAGAAAGAGACAGACAGACAGACTGACTGACTGACAGACTGAAAGACAGACTGACTGACTGACTGACTGAAAGACAGACTGAAAGACAGACTGACTGAAAGACAGACTGAAAGACAGACTGACTGACTGACTGACTGACAGAGACAGACTGACTGACTGACTGACAGAGACAGACTGACTGACAGACAGACTGAAAGACAGAGACAGACTGACAGACAGACAGACTGACTGACTGACAGACTGAAAGACAGACTGAAAGACAGACTGACTGAAAGACAGACTGACTGACTCACTGACTGACTGACTGACAGACTGACTAACTGACTGACAGAGACAGACTGACTGACTGACTGACTGACTGACTGACTGACAGAGACAGACTGACTGACTGACTGACAGAGACAGACTGACTGACAGACAGACTGAAAGACAGAGACAGACTGACAGACAGACAGACAGACTGACTGACAGACTGAAAGACAGACTGACTGACTGACTGAAAGACAGACTGACTGACTCACTGACTGACTGACTGACAGACTGACTAACTGACTGACAGAGACAGACTGACTGACAGACTGACTGACTGACTGACAGAGACAGACTGACTGACAGACAGACTAAAAATAAAATGAAGAAAAGTCAACAAATGAAATAAAGCCATAATCTATTATAATAATAATTCATAGACTTCAAAGTACAGTAAAAGTCCAAGTAAACAACAACAGAGGAGTAATGCGTGGTGAATGTTTTGGAGGGAATGATGGAGTGAACGGATCAATGACTCAACAGAGGAGTAATGCCTGGTGAATGTTTTGGAGGGAATGATGGAGTGAACGGATCAATGACTCAACAGAGGAGTAATGCCTGGTGAATGTTTTGGAGGGAATGATGGAGTGAACGGATCAATGACTCAACAGAGGAGTGTGACATAGAAACCCACTGGGCACAGACGACGATTCCACGTCGACGTGGAAACAACATTGATTCAACCAGTGTGTGCCCAGTGGGAAGTTACAGCATTAAAAAGCTATTGAGAGGGAGAAAATGTGCTATATTAGTACAACACTGGATTTAAAGACACAACAATCTACTTTAAACAAATGAGTTGTGAAATTTCCTAGAATAACAGGATTACAGGAATGGATTAGGATTCTTTAGGATAACACGTGATGTTGGAATTTCTAGAGTCCCAGTCCAAAAAACAACTCCTAGCCCCGACCACCTTGGTGTTTGCAGATCTTAAGGAATTAGATTGGTAAGTAAAATGGCTAAAAGTAAAATGAGCTCAATTGAGCCCGATTTTAACGATACATCTACACACTTTCTTCAGATCTGGAGGTTACACACCAACATTTAGGGGTGCTAGGAGTTATCTCTAGCCAGGGACAGAAGGCAGATGATGGGGAGTAGAGTCAGGGATTTGGGTTAAAGGGGTGAAGGTCAAAGGTCATAATCTGATTGGTGACCTGAAAACGGGGGCGGGCCGGACACTGGGTAGGACGTCCCAGCTAGAGGTGGAGCTGTTGTGATGAAAACACAGTGTCATGTGACCAGGAAACACAAACGATCACATCACAGACAGACACAATCATGTTAAAAGGGCAACAATCATGCCCCGAACCGACCCTTTATCATTTTCCTCTGCACGTTTTCTAGATGTGAAATAATGAGATAGTTATTGGCAGTATGGTGTGGGCTGGGTGAACCTTTGCCATATTCCTTACACCTAGCCAATCATCTCAGCTCTTTGGTCTCATTCCTAACCATGTGTCTTTAGCATTAAGCCTGGCAAGCGAGGCTGTTGGTTCTAAATCTAAAGTGCATAATGTATGGACAAAGGGTCGATTACGAAGTGGGCAATTGTCACACAGTCAGAGCAACAATCAGATGGTAGAGGATGAAGTTGCCCCTGATCACTGAGCTAAGGTCAGTTTTTTGTTTTTACCTCATGGTTACGGTTAGGATTGGAGTAACAAACCGATCCTAGACCTGAGCAAATAGGCCAGGGAATCTACCAATCACTGGTGGTTAACATAGTAATGTTATTTTTGATCAGGGTTGGAATTACACATTGACTCTAGGAGGTACACTCATGGGGGTGCCCACGTTGATGTTTTTTTTTTTTTACAATTCAAGGGGTGCCAAAACACTTTTGGGGGAGAAACTTTTAGTATAGGCGTGGCTAGCATCTCCAGACATCCCTGTAATTAGAACCCTGTCACAGAGAACACTGGCAGTAGTATTCATTTGGTTTATAAACATGTAGTATTGGACATGGATGCAGTAGGTATCAGGTATTATGGAGGATTCCACCTGTTTACCAAGACCCTTTCATTATGCAGGTGTTTGAAAAATCTGCCAAGAGAAATGTGAAGATTGAGACACCAAGAACAAAATGAAACCCAGGACATTTTGGATCAAAGCATACCACAGTTTCATATGATAAACACAGGCAACCAGGTAACCAGCACAACAAAAATCTGGTTGACCATACTGTTTTCTACTTCAGATAACTCTGTAGTTGTCACGCCCTGGCCATAGAGAGGCTTTTATTCTCTATTTTGGTTAGGCCAGGGTGTGACTAGGGTGGGCATTCTAGTTTCTTTATTTCTATGTTTTCTATATCTTTGTGTTTGACCGGGTGTGGTTCTCAATCAGAGGCAGCTGTTTATCGTTGTCTCTGATTGAGAATCATACTTAGGTGACCTTTTCCCCACCTGGGTTTGTGGGTAGTTATTTTCTGTTTTGTGTTTCTGCACCTGACAGAACTGTTCTTTGTCGTTTTGCTCTTTGTTATTTTGTTCAAGTGTTTTTTGAAAATAAATCTTGAACACTTACCACGCTGTGCTTTGGTCCACTCCCTCTTCTTTTAACGGCCGTAACAGAACTACCCACCACCAACGGACCAAGCAGCGTGGTAAGGATGAGCAGCGTGTAATGGACTCCTGGACATGGGAGGAAATCCTGGACGAGAAAGGACCCTGGAGGCAGGCTGGGGAGTATCGCCGTCCACGGGAGGAACTGGAAGCAGCGAAAGATGAGAGGCAGCGTTATGAGGGAACACGGCTGGCGAGGAAGCCCGAGAGGCAGCCCCCAAAAAATATTTTGGGGGAGCACACAGGGAGTGTGGCAGAGTCAGGTTGGAGACCTGAGCCAACTCCCTGGGCTTACCGTGGCGGGCGTCGTACTGGTCAGGCACCGTGTTATGCAGTGGAGCGCACGGTGTCTCCAGTACGTGTTCTTAGCCCGGTGCGCTACATCCCAGCTCCCCGCATCTGCCGGTCTAGGGTGAGCATCCAGCCAGAAAGGATTGTCCCAGTCCTGCTCTCCAGACCTCCAGTATGTCTCTACGGCCCAGGATATCCTGCGCCAGCTCTGCGCACTGTGTCTCCAGTGCGTCTGCACAGCCCAGTGCGTCCTGTTCCTGCGCCCCGCACGTGCCGGGCCAAAGTCACCATTCAGCCAGGACGGGTTGTGCAGGCTCTTAGCTCAAGACCTCCAGTGCGCCTCCACGGCCCAGTGTATCCGGTGCCTCTGCCAAGGACAGGACTTCCTGTATGTCTCTCCAGCCTGGTGAGGCCTGCGCCCAGAACTAATCCTCTTGCATGTCTCCCCAGCCTGGTGAGCCCTGTAGCAGCTCCACGTACCAGACTGCCCATACGTCTCCTCCCTCCAGTGATGATCCATGGCAAGAAGCCTCCAGTGATGATCTATGGCACAAAGCCTCCAGTGATGATCCATGGCACGAAGCCTCCAGTGATGATCCATGGCAAGAAGCCTCCAGTGATGATCCATGGCAAGAAGCCTCCAGTGATGATCCATGGCAAGAAGCCTCCAGTGATGATCTATGGCACGAAGCCTCCAGTGATGATCCATGGCACGAAGCCTCCAGTGATGATCCATGGCACGAAGCCTCCAGTGATGATCCATGGCACGAAGCCTCCAGTGATAATCCATGGCAAGAAGCCTCCAGTGATGATCCATGGCACGAAGCCTCCAGTGATGATCCATGGCACGGAGCCTCCAGTGATGATCCATGGCACGAAGCCTCCAGTGATGATCCATGGCAGGAAGCCTCCAGTGTGGAGTCAGGGCATGAAACCTCCAGCGACGGTCTCCAGTCCGGAGCCTCCAGCGACGGTCTCCAGTCCGGAGCCTCCAGCAACGAGGGTGCCCAGTCCGGAGCCTCCAGCAATGAGGGTGCCCAGTTCGGAGCCTCCAGTGATGATCCATGGCAAGAAGCCTCCAGTGATGATCCATGGCAAGAAGCCTCCAGTGATGATCCATGGCATGAAGCCTCCAGTGATAATCCATGGCAAGAAGCCTCCAGTGATGATCCATGGCACGAAGCCTCCAGTGATGATCCATGGCACGGAGCCTCCAGTGATGATCCATGGCAAGAAGCCTCCAGTGATGATCCATGGCACGAAGCTTCCAGTGATGATCCATGGCAGGAAGCCTCCAGTGTGGAGTCAGGGCATGAAACCTCCAACGACGGCCTCCAATCCGGAGCCTCCAGCGACGGTCTCCAGTCCGGAGCCTCCAGCAACGAGGGTGCCCAGTCCTGAGCCTCCAGCAATGAGGGTGCCCAGTTCGGAGCCTCCAGCAATGAGGGTGCCCAGTTCGGAGCCTCCAGCAATGAGGTGCCCAGTCCGGAGCCTCCAGCAACGAGGGTGCCCAGTCCGGGGCCCGCAGCAAACGAGGGTACCCAGTCCGGGGCCCGCAGCAACGAGGGTGCCCAGTCCGGGGCCCGCAGCAAACGAGGGTGCCCAGTCCGGGGCCCGCAGCAGCGAGGGTGCCTAGTCCGGGGCCCGCTACGAGGGTGCCCAGTCCGGGGTCGGCGGCGAGGGTCCCCGCACCAGAGGCGCCACCAAGGTGGGGGGAGCCAGAGGCGGAGGGGGGTCTACGTCCCGCACCAGAGGCGTCGCCGTAAAGGAAGCCCACTCAGACCCTCCCCTTTAGAGTCAGGTTTTGCGGCCGGAGTCTGCACCTTTGGGGGGGTACTGTCATGCCCTGGCCATAGAGAGGCTTTTATTCTCTATTTTGGTTAGGCCAGGGTATGACTAGGGTGGGCATTCTAGTTTCCTTATTTCTATGTTTTCTATTTCTTTGTGTTTGGCCGGGTGTGGTTCTCAATCAGAGGCAGCTGTCTATCATTGTCTCTGATTGAGAATCATACTTAGGTGACCTTTTCCCCACCTGGGTTTGTGGGTAGTTATTTTTTGTTTTGTGTTTCTGCACCTGACAGAACTGTTCTTTGTCGTTTTGCTCTTTGTTATTTTGTTCATGATTTATTTTCAAAAAAACACTTGAACACTTACCACGCTGTGCTTTGGTTCACTCCCTCTTCTTTTAACGGCCGTAACAGTAGTTGGTTTAATCAGAAACAGAATAGCCCTCAGGCAGACTAGTAAGCTAAGAAACCCCATTTAACAGCTCAGTGCCTTACCGTATAGTCTTCACTATGAAGCGAATGATGACAGCCACACCAACACAGCCACACAGAGCTCCTATTACTATCGCTGTGATCTCTCCTGAGACAGACAGAGAAATATTCCAGTATATTCCAGTACTACAGAGAAATATTCCAGTACTAGTACATCAAACATGAAAAGATAGCCATTGACCAGAGGCCTACTCTAATAATGAATCAGCTATGAAGGTCCACATCTTACCGGCAGTGTACACCTTCACTGATTCTGCAAGTGAGAAAAGGAATATGTTATTTCGAGCATTGTCTTATTACCTGTACGTCTGTCATAAGGCCTACATAATAACAGGCTTGACATGATCATGATGTCATGACAGAGGGTTCATGTAAAAATACTGCTGTGCTACTTTGTTTATGCAGTCGATAATTTAGTTGGAATTCATGTTCAATCAACATTTAGTAGAACTACAGGGAAATGATCATACGTCTACAGTGTGTTCTGTAGTCTTTGGAATGAGTGTTGTCCACGGGAGGCTGGTGGTACCTTAATTGGGGAGGATGGGCGGAATGGAATGATATCAAACACACCATTACATTCACTCCACCCCAGCCATTATTATGAGCCGTCCTCTTCTCACCAGCCTCCTATGGTGCTGTCATAGGCCACCCTATCAGTTTTTCACAAATTCTTTCTCCTTTGTCTGTTTTCCGCTCTCTCTCTCTTGCTCTCCCTTTCTCCTTTTCTTGCTCTCCCTTTCTCTCTCTCTCTCTCCCATTTTTTCTTTCTTTCTTTCTCTCTCACTCTCCCTCTCTCCATTTCTCCCTTTCTTTCTCTGTCTCTCTCTTCCTCTCTCTCTCTCTCTCAGTCCCTCTCTCTCTCTTCCTCTCTCTCTCTCAGTCCCTCTCTCTCTCTTCCTCTCTCTCTCTTCCTCTCTCTCTCTCTCTCAGTCCCTCTCTCTCTCAGTCCCTCTCTCTCTCTTCCTCTCTCTCTCTCTCTCAGTCCCTCTCTCTCTCTTCCTCTCTCTCTCTCAGTCCCTCTCTCTCTCTTCCTCTCTCTCTCTTCCTCTCTCTCTCTCTCTCAGTCCCTCTCTCTCTCAGTCCCTCTCTCTCTCTTCCTCTCTCTCTCTCTCTCAGTCCCTCTCTCTCTCTTCCTCTCTTGTCATGTGAAAACAACAGTGTCAGTGTTTAGAGAAGAGATGTTTCAAAAACGAATCAGCCATCTCGTAAACAGAGCTCCCCCTCATTTACAGCTCCTCTTTCTCTTCCCCACTACCCCTCTCTCTCTTTCTCTCTATCACTCCCTCAACCCCCCCCCCTCTCTCTTTTCCTATCTCCTGCCCCCTCTATCCCCCTCTCTATCTCTTTCACAGTCAGTAACCCTTGACATTCCCACAGTTCTCACCACATTCCTCTCTTTAGTGTTTAACGCTAGCCTTCCTCCACATGTCCCCCCTGAGAGCCCCTCACCGTGTCCACTAATACTGTTTGGTGAAATGTTATTAGTGGTCACGGTACGAGGCTAGGCCACCCCATGCCCTTCCTGCTGATGCTGCTGTTAGGTACGAGGCTAGCCCGCCCCATGCCCTTCCTGCTGATGCTGCTGTTAGGTACAAGGCTAGCCCGCCCCATGCCCTTCCTGCTGATGCTGCTGTTAGGTACAAGGCTAGCCCGCCCCATGCCCTTCCTGCTGATGCTGCTGTTAGGTACGAGGCTTGCCTGCCCCGTGCCCTTCCTGCTGATGCTGCTGTTAGGTACGAGGCTAGCCTGCCCCATGCCCTTCCTGCTGATGCTGCTGTTAGCTACGAGGCTGTTGGTTGTGTTAGAGAACCCCCCCCCCCCGACCTAATGGGAAGGATGAGATGATGGTCCGGTCGTTAAGTGGTTGGGGTGTACGGTAGTTGTCCTGCATGACGACGCGGTCAGCGTCCTCCTTACTGGCATACAGCACTGTCTCCAGCTTCATCAGCTGAGGAAGAAGGGAGGACAGAGAGGAAGAGAAGAGGAAAGAGAGAAGTAAAGAGGGGAGGAAGAGAGGAAAGATGGTGAAGAGGAGGAAGACAAGAGGGAAGAGGGGGAGAAAAGAAGAGGAGGACATAGTGATGCTTTGAATTCAAGCATAAGTATATCACCATCACACACACACCACACACCTTCCCTCACCTGTGTGTGTGAGATTTTGACGGTCTCTGTGAAGAGGGTCCAGAGGACACTCTGGAAGCAGGGAGGAGTGGTGAGAGAGCCATTGTATCGGTAGTATCGCCCCAGGTCAGAAGGCAGGAGGGACTGGACATCAAAGGCTGGGATGGACACACTCTGACCTGACCATGGAGGGAGGAATGGAGGGGTGGATGGACAGATGAAAGTTAGAGGAGATGTACAGGGTTTGACTCCTGGGGGCATGTAGTGGTGCTGTTTGGCACTTGCATAAGAAATCAGAGAATCCCCATAAACTACTGTAGTCGTGGTAACATTGCTAGAAGGTAGCTGTAGTAATAATGCTGATTGGCTAAGGTGTACTTTGATTAAGCTACCTGGGGCGGCAGGTAGCCTAGTGGTTAGAGTGTTGGATTAGTAACCAAACATTTGCAAGATCGAATCCCCGAGCTGACAAGGTAAATATCTGTCATTCTGCCTCTGAACAAGGCAGTTAACCCACTGTTCCTAGGCTGTCATTGAAAATAAGAATTTGTTCTTAACTGACTTGCCTAGTTAAATAAAGGTAAATAATAATTAACAGCTGTCTCACCTGCATGTCTGATGCGACCCAGGTAGTTGAGAATGTTCCAAAAGGCCTGGTTAGCCTCCTCACCTGTCTGACAGATCACACATATTTCCTTTAGGTCAAGTGTGCAGGCTTTACTATACAGTCACAAAGCCTTTCTTACTAATCTGGTGATGTGTAGATTTTACAACTGAAGAAATAAAACGTAAATAAAGGGGATTTGTAACCTATTGTAAAAATACAAATACAACTCTTTTGAAGTATGTAATGTCTCCAGTGGTTGATGTGATTGTCAGTTAGTTATGATGTAACAGTCCTACCTCTATGAGGACTCCCAGGACTGCCAGTCCATCCTGCTGGGTCATAGCCACTGACATGTTAGGGTACAGCTCTGAGTTGTAGTGCACCACATGCAGCTACACAGAGAGGGAACATGGTTAGTGTGTGTGTGTGTGTGTGTGTGTGTGTGAGGCAGTGTCTAATTTTTGGAAAATCCCTCTTGAGTTTGAATGAAAAGTGCTGCTACATTAATTTACATAGCGTTCAGATGGGAGAAAAAGAGAGTGAGTGAGGGAGAGGGAATGAGAGAGTGATAGAGAGAGGGAGGGGGGATATGCTGGCTCATTGAAACTCTTTGAGAGGGAGGGAGTAGGGGAGGGTGGAGAGATAAACACTAATTGTCTGTCTTTATGTAATAGTGTGTAACCAGAGCATGGAGCTTCTCCTTCATGTTTTCAAACTCGCACAAACTCTCTAACTCTCTCTCTCTCTCTCTCTCTCCCCCCCTCTCTCTCTCTCTCTCTCTCTCTCTCTCTCTCTCTCTCTCTCTCTCTCTCTCTCTCTCTCATATACCCATTTTTGCAGATCCACTGCATGTTCTACATTCCCTTCACACAGAGAATTGGACAGTGTATCAAGTTCCAAAAGTGTGTGTGTGCGTGTTTTTGGGGTACAGTAAATACACTGCCAACCTGAGAAAGTTGGTTCCCCTTCCTATGTATACTGTAGGTGTTTGAAAGGCTTTTATTTGGCATGCTTTCTAATCCTGAAGTCTTTACAACAATTTCAATCAGATTTAATTCCACTCCCCAATTAATTAACATCATTCAAACACTTGTTCTCCAATAACCTTTCTTTTCAAGTTTGTTTTCTCCTACTATGACTAGTGTTAACCAGATGAGCAAAGAGTCCAGATTGCTGTTTAGTGTTTCTGTATAATATTTAATGGGATTATAGTATGGTTTCTCAACTGAACAAACACACACACAGTCCCCTCAACAAACACACACACAGTCCCTCACCTCTGCAGCGGAGCTCTGACCGTTGATGGTGTGTTCGCTGCCCCCGGCCTCCGGGACTCCATTGCCCCAGTGCAGGTGCATCTGGACGGCCGTGAACTGCCAGGGCAGCCCCCCTAAACCCATCCAGCCTGGGAGAGGAATCACCACTGTGATGGAGAGAAAGCATGGTTGCTGTAGTTACCTGTATGTATGTTGTTAGTGATGGAGTCAGCATGGTTGCTGTAGTTACCTGTATGTTGTTAGTGATGGAGTCAGCATGGTTGCTGTAGTTACCTGTATGTATGTTGTTAGTGATGGAGTCAGCATGGTTGCTGTAGTTACCTGTATGTTGTTAGTGATGGAGTCAGCATGGTTGCTGTAGTTACCTGTATGTATGTTGTTAGTGATGGAGTCAGCATGGTTGCTGTAGTTACCTGTATGTATGTTGTTAGTGATGGAGTCAGCATGGTTGCTGTAGTTACCTGTATGTTGTTAGTGATGGAGTCAGCATGGTTGCTGTAGTTACCTGTATGTTGTTAGTGATGGAGTCAGCATGGTTGCTGTAGTTACCTGTATGTATATTGTTAGTGATGGAGTCAGCGTGGTTGCTGTAGTTACCTGTATGTTGTTAGTGATGGAGTCAGCATGGTTGCTGTAGTTACCTGTATGTATGTTGTTAGTGATGGAGTCAGCATGGTTGCTGTAGTTACCTGTATGTTAGTTGTTAGTGATGGAGTCAGCATGGTTGCTGTAGTTACCTATCTGTTGTTAGTGATGGAGTCAGCATGGTTGCTGTAGTTACCTGTATGTTGTTAGTGATGGAGTCAGCATGGTTGCTGTAGTTACCTGTATGTATGTTGTTAGTGATGGAGTCAGCATGGTTGCTGTAGTTACCTGTATGTTGTTAGTGATGGAGTCAGCATGGTTGCTGTAGTTACCTGTATGTATGTTGTTAGTGATGGAGTCAGCATGGTTGCTGTAGTTACCAGTATGTTGTTAGTGATGGAGTCAGCATGGTTGCTGTAGTTACCTGTATGTATGTTGTTAGTGATGGAGTCAGCATGGTTGCTGTAGTTACATGTATGTATGTTGTTAGTGATGGAGTCAGCATGGTTGCTGTAGTTACCTGTATGTTGTTAGTGATGGAGTCAGCATGGTTGCTGTAGTTACCTGTATGTATGTTGTTAGTGATGGAGTCAGCATGGTTGCTGTAGTTACCTGTATGTATGTTGTTAGTGATGGAGTCAGCATGGTTGCTGTAGTTACCAGTATGTTGTTAGTGATGGAGTCAGCGTGGTTGCTGTAGTTACCTGTATGTTGTTAGTGATGGAGTCAGCATGGTTGCTGTAGTTACCTGTATGTATGTTGTTAGTGATGGAGTCAGCATGGTTGCTGTAGTTACCTGTATGTTAGTTGTTAGTGATGGAGTCAGCATGGTTGCTGTAGTTACCTATCTGTTGTTAGTGATGGAGTCAGCATGGTTGCTGTAGTTACCTGTATGTTGTTAGTGATGGAGTCAGCATGGTTGCTGTAGTTACCTGTATGTATGTTGTTAGTGATGGAGTCAGCATGGTTGCTGTAGTTACCTGTATGTTGTTAGTGATGGAGTCAGCATGGTTGCTGTAGTTACCTGTATGTATGTTGTAAGTGATGGAGTCAGCATGGTTGCTGTAGTTACCTGTATGTTGTTAGTGATGGAGTCAGCATGGTTGCTGTAGTTACCTGTATGTATGTTGTTAGTGATGGAGTCAGCATGGTTGCTGTAGTTACATGTATGTATGTTGTTAGTGATGGAGTCAGCATGGTTGCTGTAGTTACCTGTATGTTGTTAGTGATGGAGTCAGCATGGTTGCTGTAGTTACCTGTATGTATGTTGTTAGTGATGGAGTCAGCATGGTTGCTGTAGTTACCTGTATGTTGTTAGTGATGGAGTCAGCATGGTTGCTGTAGTTACCTGTATGTATATTGTTAGTGATGGAGTCAGCGTGGTTGCTGTAGTTACCTGTATGTTGTTAGTGATGGAGTCAGCATGGTTGCTGTAGTTACCTGTATGTATGTTGTTAGTGATGGAGTCAGCATGGTTGCTGTAGTTACCTGTATGTTAGTTGTTAGTGATGGAGTCAGCATGGTTGCTGTAGTTACCTGTATGTTGTTAGTGATGGAGTCAGCATGGTTGCTGTAGTTACCTGTATGTATGTTGTTAGTGATGGAGTCAGCATGGTTGCTGTAGTTACATGTATGTATGTTGTTAGTGATGGAGTCAGCATGGTTGCTGTAGTTACCTGTATGTTGTTAGTGATGGAGTCAGCATGGTTGCTGTAGTTACCTGTATGTTGTTAGTGATGGAGTCAGCATGGTTGCTGTAGTTACCTGTATGTATGTTGTTAGTGATGGAGTCAGCATGGTTGCTGTAGTTACCTGTATGTTAGTTGTTAGTGATGGAGTCAGCATGGTTGCTGTAGTTACCTGTATGTTGTTAGTGATGGAGTCAGCATGGTTGCTGTAGTTACCTGTATGTATGTTGTTAGTGATGGAGTCAGCATGGTTGCTGTAGTTACATGTATGTTGTTAGTGATGGAGTCAGCATGGTTGCTGTAGTTACCTGTATGTATGTTGTTAGTGATGGAGTCAGCATGGTTGCTGTAGTTACCTGTATGTTAGTTGTTAGTGATGGAGTCAGCATGGTTGCTGTAGTTACCTGTATGTTGTTAGTGATGGAGTCAGCATGGTTGCTGTAGTTACCTGTATGTATGTTGTTAGTGATGGAGTCAGCATGGTTGCTGTAGTTACATGTATGTATGTTGTTAGTGATGGAGTCAGCATGGTTGCTGTAGTTACCTGTATGTATGTTGTTAGTGATGGAGTCAGCATGGTTGCTGTAGTTACATGTATGTTGTTAGTGATGGAGTCAGCATGGTTGCTGTAGTTACCTGTATGTATGTTGTTAGTGATGGAGTCAGCATGGTTGCTGTAGTTACCTGTATGTTGTTAGTGATGGAGTCAGCATGGTTGCTGTAGTTACCTGTATGTTAGTTGTTAGTGATGGAGTCAGCATGGTTGCTGTAGTTACCTGTATGTATGTTGTTAGTGATGGAGTCAGCATGGTTGCTGTAGTTACATGTATGTATGTTGTTAGTGATGGAGTCAGCATGGTTGCTGTAGTTACCTGTATGTTGTTAGTGATGGAGTCAGCATGGTTGCTGTAGTTACCTGTATGTTGTTAGTGATGGAGTCAGCATGGTTGCTGTAGTTACCTGTATGTTGTTAGTGATGGAGTCAGCATGGTTGCTGTAGTTACATGTATGTATGTTGTTAGTGATGGAGTCAGCATGGTTGCTGTAGTTACCTGTATGTTGTTAGTGATGGAGTCAGCATGGTTGCTGTAGTTACCTGTATGTCCGTTGTTGTAGAGGCTGAAGGGTTTGTTGCCGTGCTGGCTATAACCGAGGGGGGTAAGAGGGCCCAGGCTGGGGTCATACTGGGTCTGGACTGTTGCCACGTCAACCGGAGACTGGGCCTTACCACCACAGTCTGGGAAGTAATCCGCCCACTTGGACTGGCCTACTGAACCTGAGGGGGAGGAGGAGGGAAGAGAGTGACCAAAACATGACACATCTTGTGACTCTCTGTCAGTGATACACATTAAGCATGGCCAGTCAGTCAGCAGGCCTTTTCTTTTGTAATATTTCATATTGACCTCTTGACCATTTTCTGTGGAAACCAGAAGCTAAGTTGGGCATCCTCTCTTTCACACTCCCCTGCTATACTTTTTTTTTTTTACTAGGCATGTCAGTAAAGAACAAATTATTATTTTCAATGACGGCCTAGGAACAGTGGGTTAACTGCCTGTTCAGGGGCAGAACGACAGCTTGGGGATTCGAACTTGCAACCTTTTGGTTACTAGTCCAACGCTCTAACTACTAGGCTACCCTGCCGACCCACTTGACCTTCTCTGACTAATGAGCATCATCACCCTTACGAACACACACCCAGACACACAACACACACACATACAGTGGGGCAAAAAAGTATTTAGTCAGCCACCAATTGTGCAAGGTCTCCCACTTAAAAAGATGAGAGAGGCCTGTAATTTTCATCATAGGTACACTTCAACTATGACAGACAAAATGAGAAGAAAAAAATCCAGAAAATCACATTGTAGGATTTTAAAT
>NC_092149.1:14107758-14252758 GCF_045791955.1 Oncorhynchus clarkii lewisi | reverse complement strand
TGGTAGTAAAGGACAGGAGCATGAGCACAACTTAGACTCAAACCAGCACAATTATAACAGTTAATAATACCGAATACACAGAGGGTTCATTCAGATCTCAATGTGAGGTCTCCTCCCCAACCCTCAGGGTGCTCTAGCCTGCTACGGAGGTCAGTGCTCTACTCTCCATGCTACTGTTAATCAATGTGAGGTTTCCTCTCCAACCCTCAGGGTGCTCTAGCCTGCTACGGAGGTCAGTGCTCTACTCTCCATGCTACTGTTAATCAATGTGAGGTCTCCTCTCCAACCCTCAGGGTGCTCTAGCCTGCTACGGAGGTCAGTGCTCTACTCTCCATGCTACTGTTAATCAATGTGAGGGGATCCTTTCTACATTAGTTCTATACTTACACACACACTGTCTCTCCACTCCACCCTAGTGTTTATCTGCAGTGCGCTCAGGGGGATTATACTTTCCTAGGGGATTAGAGAGAGACTTTTTTACACCATCACAAAAAAAGTTCTGTGAACCATATTTTTGTTAGAGCTTGGTGAGAGCGTGGTTGTCTTATGGTTATTTTGCGTACAATCTACCCACAACTTTCTGGGAATGGTGCAGGATAGTTGCTTAGCTTTGGATCGTTCTCAGCGTATTTAAGGAACTTCACATCGTTCCCATAACCAATGTCAAACCAAAAACATACGTTCCCACAACTTCCAAGGAACCAAATGTGCTAGCTGGGCCTACACACACACACACACACACACACACACACACACACACACACACACACACACACACACACACACACACACACACACACACACACACACACACACACTCACACACACACTCACACACACACACTTACGCGCGCGCGCATGCACACATACATGCACACGCACACATACACATACACACACACTCTCCCCTCCCCGGCCTGTACCTCTAAGCCGTCCTCTATCCCCCTCCTTGCCCACCGCCCCCAAAAAAGGAGAAAAACTTGTCCTGCAGCTCCACAGTTGGTTGTCATGGAGGTCCCCATGGTTACAACGGAGAGAATATTCCGTCATTCTGACCTGCTCTACCTCTCATAGCGCTGCCACTGTCCCCAATGTGGATGGGAACAATGCCACACACACACACACACACACACACACACAGTCACACAAAATGCCATACAAATAGCCGCAGTGCCTGTGAGCGAGCCAGCCACAGAATGCTACAGATCCCCTCACACACACCAACACAACACAACTCCCACATCACCATTTACTTTAACAGTATATTGCGTCCTATAGAACACAGAGAAAAACATCACCATGTGGTGATGCCAGCTAGCCCTGGACACAGGCTCTGGTTAGAGGACATACTGTACGCTTCTGTACTTTATGTGAATGGAAAAGCTCTGTGTGAACTTAGTGTACACACTACCACTCTGTATGCATTCACTAAGGGCCATTCAGGTCTACAGTGTCATTGTCCACATGATAGGCAGGCAGTGTGCCTCAGCCTGGACAGTACAATTAACACACAGGGTTATTGTGTGGCGTAACAATGCTGCTGAAACACGTCTTTCAAACTCTTCATCCTCCTCGTGCACCTGCCACTTCTCTCGTTTTCCTCCCCCTCTCTAGCTCTCTTTCCCTCTTCTGCACCCCCATTTCCCTCCCTCTCTCCATCCCCCACTCCTCGTTTCTGTTTCTCCCATGCAGAGAGAGAGAGAGAGAGAGAGAGAGAGAGAACGTACAGTAGGTGAGCTGATGTATAAATGACAGACAGACAGAGAGTGTACTGTGGTATTTGTGTAGTGTTTAGTGGCAGGGATAATATTCCTACTGTGATCTACACTTACTTTGTGAGTAATAATAACATAGTTAGAAAACAACTTGAAGGCCTTTTGGTTATTGAGAGAGATGTTCTTACCCGTGTACGTCCAGTACGTCACTGAAAGAGGGGAAATAAAATAACGTTTCTTCATTGTCATTCTCACAACAACACATTACAGCAGTTATCAACAATTATATTCAGTATTACTACATTCACCAAAGTATTCAACATAATGTCAGCAAGTGACATTTTCAATATGAACAGGTGTCATTGAAAAGTGAAATGATATCTCTGTAAAAATATATATGCTATATACAGTATATCTGAACTGCTATATACAGTATATCTGAACTACTATATACAGTATATCTGAACTACTATATACAGTATATCGGAACTACTATATACAGTATATCTGAACTGCTATATACAGTATATCTGAACTGCTATATACAGTATATCTGAACTACTATATACAGTATATCTGAACTGCTATATTATTTTATTTATCCGTTATTTTACCAGGTAAGTTGACTGAGAACACATTCTCATTTACAGCAACAACCTGGGGAATAGTTACAGGGTAGAGGAGGGGGATGAATGAGACAATTGTAAACCAGATTGGGAATTTAGCCAGGACACCTGGGTTAACACCCCTACGATAAGTGCCATGGGATCTTTAATGACCTCAGAGAGTCAAGACACCCGTTTAACATCCCATTCAAAAGACAGCACCCTACACAGGGCAGTGTCCCCAATCACTGCCCTGGGGCATTGGGATATTTTTTTTAGACCAGAGGAAAGAGTGCCTCCTACTGGCCCTCTAACACCACTTCCAGCAGCATCTGGTCTCCCATCCAGGCACTGACCAGGACCAACCCTGCTTAGCTTCAGAAGCAAGCCAGCAGTGGTATGCAGGGTGGTATGCTGCTATCTGAACAAATGCATACAGCATATCTGAAATACTATATACAGTATATCTGAAATACTATGTACAGTATATCTGAAATACTATGTACAGTATATCTGAAATACTATGTACAGTATATCTGAAATACTATATACAGTATATCTGAAATACTATGTACAGTATATCTGAAATACTATGTACAGTATATCTGAAATACTATGTACAGTATATCTGAAATACTATATACAGTATATCTGAACTACTATATACAGTATATCTGAAATACTATGTACAGTATATCTGAAATACTATATACAGTATATCTGAACTACTATATACAGTATATCTGAAATACTATGTACAGTATATCTGAAATACTATGTACAGTATATCTCAACTACTATATACAGAATATCTCAACTACTATATACAGAATATCTCAACTACTATGTACAGTATATCTCAACTACCGCTATACTGTTCCTTGTTCAACTTGTTCAACTACTGATTCTACTGCCACTATTCTACTGTTATTACTACTGCTACACGTTTCTACAACCTCCACCGGCACCACGACCTCCACCGGCACCACCATAACCACCACCACCACCACTAACCCCACCGCTACACTCTAAGAAAAAAAGGTATTATCTAGAACCCAAAAGGGTTCTTCGGCTGTCCCCATAGGAGAACCCTTTGAATAACACTTTTCGGTTCCACAGAGGAACCCAAAGGGGTTCTATCTGGAACCAAAATGGGTTTTACCTGGAACCAAAAAGGGGACAGCTGAAGAACCCTTTTGGAACCCTTTTTTCCAAGAGTGTACTACAACAACAACAAACAACAACCAAGACAAACCATCTTAAGGCTGATGTAGGTCTTACCGGCGGCGCCTGTGGTAGTTGTCCATTGCCAAAACACAAGTAATAGAGGCAGAGAGAGACCCACCAAGTCCATGTTAGCCCTCCTCTCCCATACACAACCACAGATGAGCGGACAGACAGAGAGATAGAGAGAGAGAGACAGGGGCTCCTGAACCAACCTGCTACAGCTCTCTAAATTAGCTCAGAGTGTGTGCGTTACACACTGGGTCACCTCTATCATTCAAAGTAGCAGTTTAGGTCTCAGTAAAGTGGGGATGGAGAGGGAAAGAGTGATTGAGTGAGAGAGAGAGAGCCAAGAGAGAAAGAAAGGAAGAATGCAAAGGGGGGACAAGTGAGTGGGCATGAGTCCAGTGTTGGGCACTGAAAAGCTTAGTGACAAAACAGAGAGAGAGAGAGAGTGTGTGAGAGAGAGAGAGAGAGAGAGAGAGAGAGAGAGAGAGAGACAGACAGACAGACAGACAGACAGACAGACAGACAGACAGACAGACAGAAAAATGAAAGAGTGAGTGAAGGGGGAGAATTTAAATAATAGTGGAGTATAGAGAATTGGGAGAGTGGAGGTGATTGGGGAATTTGTGTGAAAGAGAGCGCTAGAGAAAGAGAGATAGAAAGAGAGGGAGCGTGAGTGATTGAAAGAGTGAGAGAGGGTAGCCGGACGTATTTCTAAACTCTGTCTGGGTTTGTTGACGTATGAGCTTTGAACAAAAGTAGACTAATCCATCCATTGGTAATCTAGATAACTCCTGTACATCGGTGAGAAAGTGGGCATGTTGACATGCGTGTGTGTGTGCTTGTCTTATTAGTTTGTTTTCAGTTTAATGCAACACTAATTTCTCAGAACAAGCTGTCATTAGCGTTTGCATGAAGCACAGGACAGCAGGACAGAGTATGACAGAGGGAGACAGAGGGAGGGATGGGGAGGAACAGACCTGCTTTAGGGCCCAGAAGGATGGGGATGAACAGACCTGCTTTAGGACCCAGAAGGATGGGGATGAACAGACCTGCTTTAGGACCCAGAAGGATGGGGAGGAACAGACCTGCTTTAGGACCCAGAAGGATGGGGATGAACAGACCTGCTTTAGGACCCAGAAGGATGGGGATGAACAGACCTGCTTTAGGACCCAGGAGGATGGGGAGGAACAGACCTGCTTTAGGACCCAGAAGGATGGGGAGGAACAGACCTGCTTTAGGACCCAGAAGGATGGGGATGAACAGACCTGCTTTAGGACCCAGAAGGATGGGGAGGAACAGATCTGCTTTAGGACCCAGAAGGATGGGGATGAACAGACCTGCTTTAGGACCCAGGAGGATGGGGAGGAACAGACCTGCTTTAGGACCTAGAAGGATGGGGAGGAACAGACCTGCTTTAGGACCCAGAAGGATGGGGATGAACAGACCTGCATTAGGACCCAGAAGGATGGGGATGAACAGACCTGCTTTAGGACCCAGAAAGATGGGGATGAACAGACCTGCATTAGGACCCAGAAGGATGGGGAGGAACAGACCTGCTTTAGCACCCAGAAGGATGGGGATGAACAGACCTGCTTTTGGACCCAGAAGGATGGGGATGAACAGACCTGCTTTAGGACCCAGGAGGATGGGGAGGAACAGACCTGCTTTAGGACCCAGAAGGATGGGGAGGAACAGACCTGCTTTAGGACCCAGAAGGATGGGGATGAACAGACCTGCATTAGGACCCAGAAGGATGGGGAGGAACAGATCTGCTTTAGGACCCAGAAGGATGGGGATGAACAGACCTGCTTTTGGACCCAGAAGGATGGGGATGAACAGACCTGCTTTAGGACCCAGGAGGATGGGGAGGAACAGACCTGCTTTAGGACCCAGAAGGATGGTGAGGAACAGACCTGCTTTAGGACCCAGAAGGATGGGGATGAACAGACCTGCTTTAGGACCCATAGGGATGGGGATGAACAGACCTGCTTTAGGACCCAGGAGGATGGGGAGGAACAGACCTGCTTTAGGACCCAGAAGGATGGGGATGAACAGACCTGCTTTAGGACCCATAGGGATGGGGATGAACAGACCTGCTTTAGGACCCAGGAGGATGGGGAGGAACAGACCTGCTTTAGGACCCAGAAGGATGGGGAGGAACAGACCTGCTTTAGGACCCAGAAGGATGGGGAGGAACAGACCTGCATTAGGACCCAGAAGGATGGGGAGGAACAGACCTGCTTTAGGACCCAGAAGGATGGGGATGAACAGACCTGCATTAGGACCCAGAAGGATGGGGAGGAACAGACCTGCTTTAGGACCCAGAAGGATGGGGATGAACAGACCTGCTTTAGGACCCAGAAGGATGGGGAGGAACAGACCTGCTTTAGGACCCAGAAGGATGGGGAGGAACAGACCTGCATTAGGACCCAGAAGGATGGGGAGGAACAGACCTGCATTAGGACCCAGAAGGATGGGGATGAACAGACCTGCATTAGGACCCAGAAGGATGCGGATGAACAGACCTGCTTTAGGACCCAGAAGGATGGGGATGAACAGACCTGCTTTAGATCCCAGAGGAACGGCCACTCTGCTCCGCTGTGTCTTCAAGTTAAAAAAAGGTAATTTAAGAAATATTAGAGGAGAATGAAGTTGCCCATTGGCACTGATCTAAAGTCAGTTCTGAGTTTCTCCCCTAACACTTAGGCTACTTAGGCTAGAATTTGGTGAAGATACACTGATCCTAGATATGCGCCTAAGGCAACCCCTATCTGGTGCCAGATTGTCTTCTCCATGACCAATATACTAGTGTTTGAAAAGAGAGGAATAATCCACATCCAAAGCAACGACTACAGGCCTGAACTGTTACCCTGGGAGCGGTGACACACACACATATAGATTCATGCTACACACATCACAACTGCTGCTACCAGACTCTTATTTACTGTTACTAATACTGCACCATTTAAACACTTGGCCCCCAATCCCCCTTTCCCTGATGTGTAAATATTGTACTATAAATTGTTCCTTCCTGTATACTTATGCTAAAAATGTATTATATTCTACTGAGCCATTTCCTTTGTGTTCTTATTATTATGTTTTATTATTTATTTTTGGTGTTGGATTGTCAAGAAGGAACCTGCAAGTAAGCATTTCGATGGACGGTGTATATCGGTGTATATCGTGTATCGTTAAATAAAGGCTAAATAACAACAAAAAATACATTCAACTAATAAAACGTGAAACTTGAAAGTGAGAACAGACCCCTCAAGCGTTGGTAAGTGGCAAGAACAATAGTGTTTCGTCGTGCGCAGCAGCAACAGGACATTTGTACAATGTATGCAAATCCTTGACGCATGAAAACAATTGTAGACGCCAGGGGGAGCCCTATTCACACAATATTGTGGATGGAGTTCTATCAACAATAGAAAGGTCACTTCGGGTCCTCTCTGTTTTGCCAGGAAATGTACATATTTTAATACATATCTGCTATTTGCATATTATATTTGGCGGGAGATATTATTTCCACAAAACCACTGAATATGGCTAGCATATTGCTATATATAATGCTGACCACAAGTCTGTTGTTGTGAGATATGTACAATTGGTTTGTGACTCATGTGAATGCCTGGACCACCAAAATATTTGGACGTTTTCTATTATGTCTATGTGTTGTCTTGGTAGGCGTAAATTCAACAACTAGGTCTAGAGCTAAAGCCTATAACTTTTCTTCTCTCGTATCAACGGTATTTTTATTTTTACAACGCCCATTAACAATAACCAATAACCTACCCACTGTGTGGTTGGCCGTTCAAACATGCAAGCATTGAATAATGTTATGCAATTGCTATGACCTCTAACAGCTTTCTATTGGCTCGGCAACATCGTAGGGGGCGTGGCGAATACCTTTCTCCCTATACCATTGGTTACACATGTGTAAGGGGGCGTGGCCTATTGGCTTCATTCACAAATCTCCGCTTGAGCGCCTCTTGTTCATGAGCGCGAGGAACTTAAAGAACCTGGCACATCTACAGAGTGACACGTTTCCCGATCAGCAGTGTGTGTTTGCCCTCCATTAGTTTATTCATGCCCTCGTTATCATATCATCAGAACACAGAGATTAAATAGATAACATTCCTGTGTGTTCTCTTTTTGCCAAACTGTTGTTAAGGAATGTGATCTCCCACAACCAAACAATGTGCAGGTGCCAGGTGCAGACCACGTGAGAACACAGCCTGGAGAGAGAGAAGGCTGTGTTCGTGTCTGATGTCCCCCTCTAGTCCTCTGGCTTGGCTGTCTAATAGGAGCCTGATACAGCACTGTTAAACTGGGATAGAGAGGGAAGGGGAGGAGATGTGCAGTTTACATACTCCTTCTGTATAGCTTCCTCCAAGAGGTATACTACAAAGCAAATCAACTTGTCTAAATATTCTGAAATAACTTTTACATTTAAAAAAAAAAGATAAACTTGAAATGGGCATGGTCGAATTGACTTAACGACAAATAACACATATCTAAGTTTAGCTTCCTTAAAGAACCATAAAATCAACAGTACTTTCTGGCTATTTATCAAAGTTAGCTGACTAACTGCTTTGTAGTATCCTTCAGGTTTATCAGTTTACTGGTGTCTGATCTGTCACTACCCTCACTGACCTGGCCTCTAGTCCTACCTACAGACACCCACCACACCTTTACCACACATATCCTTCAGACAGACCTTTTACAACAACGGACGTAAACTCATCGCACCCAAAATGTGACACCTACGTGCATCAACGTTCTACAGTCATGGCGTCTCAGCCTTTTCTAACCAAGGAAGTTTTTTAGGTTCCAGTCTTTCTAGTTTACTTCTCAAGCTCTGACCCTCTGGCGTATGTTAGTTCCCATGAGTCACAGTCAGCTTGTATTCCACCCATACCTGTGCTCTTCTCCATTACTTCCACCATTAATACACGTTTATTTACATCAACTACAGCTTCACTACACTGGAACTCTCATGTCACAGGGAGAGCACCTGTCACTCAACCAGTTGTCCTGTCATCTTTCACCCTGGCTTTTCCCCTCCTGTCAGCCACCCAGTCATCTCAAAATAGAAAAAGATTAGATTATATCAAAGATTTTCATATTGACTGATCTAATATCACTGATCACTTTCTGGCATAGCACCCAGCTAAAGAACATTTATCCAAGAAACACTTCTGTAACTCGTCTCTCTACTATGTTATTGAACTTTAACACAATCAGTCATCAGCAGCTAGCGAGGCTCCGACTCAAGGTCTGTAGAGCCTATTGGAACTCACTGCCCCCGGTTGAGAATGCTGGAAAACACACAGACCCTAGATATGGGGGATGGGTAGAGAGGGGGATGGGTAAAGAGGGGGATGGGTAGAGAGGGGGAAGGGTGGAGAGGGGGGTGGGTAGAGAGGGGGAAGGGTGGAGAGGGGGAAGGGTGGAGAGGGGGGTAGGTAGAGAGGGGAATGGGTAGAGAGGGGTGTGGGTAGAGAGGTCGGAAGGGTAGAGAGGGGGGTGGGTAGAGAGGGGGGTGGGTAGAGAGGGGGAAGGGTAGAGAGGGGGAAGGATAGAGTGGGGGAAGGGTAGAGAGGGGGTGGGTAGAGAGGGGGAAGGTTGGAGAGGGGGTGGGTAGAGAGGGGGTGGGCAGAGAGGGGGTGGGTAGAGAGGGGGAAGGTTGGAGAGGGGGGTGGGTAGAGAGGGGAATGGTAGAGAGGGGGGTGGGTGGAGAGGGAGGTGGGTAGAGAGGGGGATAGGTAGAGAGGGGAATGGTTGGAGAGGGGGGTGGGTATAGAGGGGAATGGGTAGAGAGGGGGATGGTTGGAGAGGGGTGTGGGTAGAGAGGGGAATGGGTAGAGAGGGAGATGGTTGGAGAGGGGGTGGGTAGAGAGGGGAATGGGTAGAGAGGGGGGTGGGTAGAGAGGGGGATGGTTGGAGAGGGGGTGGGTAGAGAGGGTAATGGGTAGAGAGGGGGATTGTTGGAGAGGGGGTGGGTAGAGAGTGGAATGGGTAAAGAGGGGGATGGTTGGAGAATGGGAAGGGTAGAGAGGGGGATGGGTAGAGAGGGGGAATGGTAGAGAGGGGGGTGGGTAGAGAGGGGGTGGGAAGAGAGGGGGGTGGGTAGAGAGGGGGAAGGGTAGAGAGGGGGAAGGATAGAGTGGGGAAAGGGTAGAGAGGGGGAAGGGTAGAGAGGGGGGTGGGTAGAGAGGGGGATGAGTAGAGAGGGGGATGGGTAGAGAGGGGGAAGGGTAGAGAGGGGGAAGGGTAGAGAGGGGGATGGGTAGAGATGGGGAAGGGTAGAGAGGGGGTTGGGTAGAGAGGGGGAAGGGTAGAGAGGGGATGGGTAGAGATGGGGAAGGGTAGAGAGGGGGTTGGGTAGAGAGGGGGAAGGGTAGAGAGGGGGAAGGGTAGAGAGGGGGTTGGGTAGAGAGGGGTTGGGTAGAGAGGGGGAAGTGTAGAGAGGGGATGGGTAGAGATGGGGAAGGGTAGAGAGGGGGTTGGGTAGAGAGGGGGAAGGGTAGAGAGGGGGAAGGGTAGAGAGGGGGTTGGGTAGAGAGGGGGAAGGGTAGAGAGGGGGATGGGTAGAGAGGGGAAGGGTAGAGAGGGGGTTGGGTAGAGAGGGGGAAGGGTAGAGAGGGGGATGGGTAGAGAGGGGGAAGGGTAGAGAGGGGGAAGGGTAGAGAGGGGAAGGGTAGAGAGGGGGATGGGTAGAGAGGGGGATTGGGTAGAGAGGAGGATGGGTAGAGAGGGGGAAGGGTAGAGAGGGGAAGGGTAGAGAGGAGGATGGGTAGAGAGGGGAAGGGTAGAGAGGGGGATGGGTAGAGAGGGGGATGGGTAGAGAGGGGGAAGGGTAGAGAGGGGGATGGGTAGAGAGGGGGAAGGGTAGAGAGGGGGATGGGTAGAGAGGGGGATGGGTAGAGAGGGGGATGGGTAGAGAGGGGGGTGGGGTAGAGACGGGGATGGGTAGAGAGGGGGATGGGTAGAGAGGGGGGTGGGGTAGAGAGGGGGAAGGGTAGTGAATGATAACGAGAGAGAGATTTTCCTTTTAGTACTTTATTTGCACATTGTGACAACACTGTGCATAGCCATAATATGACATTTGAAATGTCTCTACTCCTTTTTGAACTTTTGTGAGTGTAAAGTTTACTGTTAATTTTATATTGTTTATTTCACTTTTGTTTATTATCTATTTCACTTGCTTTGGCAATGTAAACATGGGGCGGCAGCGTCGCCTAGTGGTTAGAGCGTTGGACTAGTAACCGGGAGGTTGCAAGTTCAAACCCCCGAGCTGACAAGGTACAAATCTGTCGTTCTGCCCCTGAACAGGCAGTTAACCCACTGTTCCTAGGCTGTCATTGAAAATAAGAATTTGTTCTTAACTGACTTGCCTGGTTAAATAAAGGTACAAAAAAATATGTTTCCCTTGCCAATAAAGCCCTTTTAATTTAATTAAGAGAGAGAGAGATCGGGACAGGTAGTGGGGTGGTCGTACTCGTCAGCACCAGTGAACCCTGTGAAGGGGAGGATCACTGAGTTCATTCTGTTTTGGAATGTATGGGGGAGGAAAGCCCTTGTATCGACTTAGGACCTCACGTTAGCCTATATATACACACCCAATAACCCACCGTCATAAATGCCAAGAGTGTGCAAAGCTGTCATCAAGGCAAAGGTTGGCTACTTTGAAGAATTTCAAATATAAAATATATTTAGATCTATTTAACACTTTTTTGGTTTCTACATGATTCCATATGTGTTATTTCATAGTTGTGATGTCTTCATTATTATTCTACAATGTAGAAAACAGTACAAATAAAGAAAAACCCTTGAATGAGTAGGTGTACCTTTGACTGGTACTGTAATGCCCAGAAAAACACCAGCAAATCTGAAAGTGATCCCTGTTTCACATCAAACCAATTAAGATATTATTAAATAAAAAGTAGCTCATACATTGCTGTACTATTTAAATAGTTAATGTTAAAAACACATTTTTAGAGCGATGTGATGATAGATGTATACACAGTGTAACGATGGCCAGGTTTTCGCCAACAGGGACAGTGAATGGGAAATGGTCAGGTTATGCATGTCACATGTTGAAGAGGAGTGTTGCTGAGTTCATAGTGAGTATACTGTCTGCTATACACTGTATACACACCCAGAAAACAGCAAATCTGAAATTAGTTCCTGTTTCACATCAAAGCAATTAACACCTTTATTAAATCAAGAGTAGCCTATACATTTTCTAATCAAAACAAATTGCATTTTTCACGTGCCGAATACGAGTTAATAAATGCTTGCTTACAAGTCTTTCCCAACATTGTAGAGTAAAAAAAAATATATATAATAAAAATTCAAGAGGAATAAAATACACGAATACACAAGTGTGTGTGTGTGTGTGTGTGTGTGTGTGTGTGTGTGTGTGTGTGTGTGTGTGTGTGTGTGTGTGTGTGTGTGTGTGTGTGTGTGTGTGTGCGTGTGTTTACGTGCGAGTGTATGTGTGTTGCATGGTGAAAAGGAGGGTCATTGGGTTAATGTTTAGCTGTATGTATAAGGGGATGGAAAGCTTTAGGTCCCTAAGCACCGTATGCTATATGCCTCTGTGACTGTGTTGGCTTTCCATGCCTAGAAGACCATATCAAATACAAAAGTGTTTACTATTTGACCATAAAACACACAGTGAGTGAGGAGAATATTTGCATTGTTGGGAAGTTTGTGTTACCTGTCCACACATCTCTTTATTGAAAACACATCTACACATTTCTGACTTATTGAAAACCATTATTGCCTAACATTGATATTATACAGTACAAAACAACACAAACAGCCACATTCACAAAAAAACATACTGGCATGGATTCTACAGGCTGTCACAGCCCATAATAAGTGTATCAATATAATCTTAGTTCTCCTCTCTGTTCCTGAGGTAGCCTATTTCACACGTTGATAATGACTTGTGGTTTGTGTGTTTCTCTAGATCAGAACGATGAGAACAGAACTCTGTTCCAGACCCGGTGTGAGGGGTGACCTTGAATGGTGCCGCGTATTCACGTGCGCACTTCTCATGTCCATGAGAGAACCCTTAGCCCACCAGTTTATTCAGAGTTATAGGCCTGCCTAATATAGCACTTAGGACTAGACCATCAGGTACAAATTAGTCAGCATATTGGCCTACGCCTCTTTCCTAAATATTTTATACAATATATCTAATTTTTGTTCGAGGCATTCATTACAATAACTCTACAGGCCTAAAAAGGCGTGCTCGTGTTTACACCGCTCAGCCGTAGTAGACTGAGGCACGAGTAGACTACTCACTCAGCCCTAACCACGAGCCCCACATGCATGGGCGGGGCTTTGAGTGCCCCGCTGACCCACCAATCAGCAGGCAGTAAAGAATTCACTGGCTGCATGGATCCACCAATGGAGTTTGTAACTTCAGACGAACAACCAATAGGGCACGAACAAATGTGGGCACGTGTATCCGTGCACATGTTGAAGCTCGTAAACCGTGGAGATAGAAAGAACTAGCAAAGAGGCACACCAATGAAGGTCCGGTGATCGCGAGAGGAAGGAGACTGCTGACCTGATGTTCCAACGAGTGTGAGACAAATATCGGCAAGTGGGTTACAGAGATAGACGTTGTCAAGGCCGTTTCTGGCAACCGTGGCCTGTTCTACTGCTGTTATTTTGTTGCAATATTTCAGGTGAGTGTTCTCTTTAAAATGTTACATTGCTACATTCCTGCGCGGTTTACGGAATTTACTGTGATGGGCTATACCAGAGACATGATACAATGTTTCCTTAATTACGTTCGTTGTGTTTAGTGTAGGCTACTCCTGATTTGTTACATCGTTGATGGTTGATGTAATACAGTGTTATAGAGCTGTAGGCTAGCGTTCATTCTAAAAGCATGGAATAATTGCTAGACCTTTGTCAACGTCAGACTTTAACATAATATATTACATTTGTGAGTGTTCGTTATAAGTATAATTATTGTGCTTAGTGTCATTTGTGTCAGTTGTAATGTTTGTGTTTGTCATGATCACGTTCCTCAAACACACACACACACCACCTGAGACACAGTCAAATTCCCCTGCAGCCTACATACCTACACGGGGCCGGGCCAACACACACACACACACACACACACACACACACACACACACACACACACACACACACACACACACACACACACACACACACACACACACACACATACATACATACCGAAAGAAAGCTGAGGAGTGTATGAGTTTTGGCTCATATGATGCAGTGGGTTGGGTTGATCCATTGGTCCATGTTGCGTCTTTGTATTACATAATATTGGCATGCATCCAGACATTAATTTTTACATTCCCACAAAGTCTATCCAAATGATAGGCGTAATTGGGAAAGCACAAGTCCCAGGAAAGAGCCACCATAGTTATAATCAATCTGTTATAATCGATTTTAGGATTGTTACAATTATGTTACCCAAGTGTACTGTGGTCTTCTGTGTCAGACTATTAAACAGTGACGTGAATTAATAAGTGTGTGTGTGGATGTGTGTCTGTCTGTGTGTAATCAAAACAAATTGTATTTGTCACATGTGCCGAATATGATGTGTGTAGACTTTACCGTGAAATGCTTGCTTACGAGTCTTTCCCAACAATGCAGAGTTAAAAATATATCAATAAAATCAAGAGAAATAAAATACACAACTACACGTGTGTGTGTGTAGTTATAAAAATTACAACTTCTATGACAGACTATTAAACAGTGAAGTGAATTAATAAGTCTGTGTGTGGATGTGTGTCTGTCTGTGTGTGTGTGACTATTGTCACTGGGGGTTTGCTCTCTAGCAGAATGTGCTTGGCGAGACTATCAGTGTGTGTGTGGGGTGTGTTAAACGGTATGTTTGTGTGTGTGTACATTTGTGTGCGTGGAGGGTGTATATACGAAAGTGTGTATTTTTGGGTGGTGGGCATTAGACCGTGTGTGTGTGTGTGGAGATACTGGTGTACTCATGTTACCCCTCTTAATGTAGTCTGAGGTCACAAACCAACAGGGACTCCCAGAATAGAGAGGGGGAGAGGGGGGGGGTACTGTCTAGAGGAGGGGGTTAGAGGGGAGGAAAAGAGAGGAAGAGATGGGAGGCAGACAGAAAAACAGAGGAGGGGGGTGGTATAGTGAGTGAATCAGAGTGAGGGAGATGGAGAGAAAGAGCGAGGAGAGGAGCGAGAGAGAGAGAACCCCGGAGGCCGAGGAGGAGAGAGAGAGAGAAAGACCCAGCCTGCCTTATTGGATTCTACTACTGCTTATTCTACTCACACCCTTCCCCCTCGCGTTTCACTCTCTCTTTCCCCATCTCCTCGCCCTCAATGGGAGCCAGACATGCACTGCCATTGTGTGCCTACTGCATACCCCCAGTCACGCTCCACATCATGTTTAACTAGGCCACTGGTAGACCCACCATTTTGAATTGCTGTTATTATTTTTGGGTTGTAGGATAAAAAAAATGTCTCCCCTATAGCAATTTCCACAGCAATGTCGCTCTTCCTCTTTCAATTCTATTTCAATTCAAGGGCTTTATTGGCATGGGAAACATATGTTTACATTGCCAAAACAAGTGAAAAAGATAATAAACAAAAGTGAAATGAACAATGGAAAAAAAAATACCAGTAAACATTACTAACAAAAGTTCAAAAATAATAAAAGACATTTGAAATGTCATTATGTGCAAACATAAATATGGGTTGGATTTTTCTTTCTCTCCGTTGAATATACAATGTCATTTGGCTGTTGTCATAGGACACATTTTGTTACTTGGCAGTTATTCTAAATCTTTTCTCTGTTTACCCCACTCCCCCCTGCTCTCTCGCCTCTCCCCCTTCCCCCCTCTCTCTCCAATCACACAGTGATGCAATCACAGGGCAGCACTTCCTCCCAGCCCTCTGTTGATTCACTGAGCTCCAGTGACAGCTACCTGTTCAACCACTCTGAGCAGGCGGAGGATGACACTGACGTCTTCCTGTCTGAACGCTCCCCCGCCGTCATCCTCGGCACTGGGGGCATGGTCAGGGGCAACGGGAGTGCCGGGGCAGAGAGTCCCGAGTCCCAGTGGGCGTGTGACGGCTTCACTGACCGCGAGGAGGAGGAGTCACGGGGTTCAGAGGTTACTGGAGGTCACCCCAGGGTCACAGCTGAGAGACAGAGAACAATCGAGACAGAGAGAGAGAAGACAGAGGGAGATCTGCTCTTTGCCCAGAAGGTGAATGTCAGAGAGAGATGAAGGGATTGGGATGGAAGACACAGTACTGTACCCCATTAATAATAATAATCTCTCTCCCTCCCTCTCCCTCTCTCCCTCCCAGTGTGCTGAGCTGCAGGGGTTTGTAAGGCCCCTACTGGAGCTGCTGAATGGACTGAAGGGGGGACGATTTGACCGTGGTAAGCACCATTCTCCTACACTGGTGTGTGATGCTGCAGCCGTATTGATCTAGTCTGTATTGATCTAGTCTGTATTGATCTAGTCTGTATTGATCTGTATTGATCTAGTCTGTATGGATCTAGTCTGCAGCTACTGTGTCTGTAGTTTTCATCTGTAGGCGTATTGGTGTGTGTGTGTGTCTCGTGTCTGTGTGTGTGTGTGTGTTGACTGTAGCGTGTCAGACAGTGTTACAGTGAATGCTGACTGGAGGATTGTGTATTTGATTGACAGGTCTGAGTAGTTTCCAGCAGAGTGCAGCCATGGACCGCATCCAGAGGATCGTAGGGGTCTTACGGAGACCCAGCATCGGGTAAGGCCACACACACACACACACACACCTGTTTATGTGCATACTGGACTAAACCCTGCACTACTCAGTTTCAGCATTCTGTCACAACAGCAGAAAAAAAGAGCTTTCATAATATGTAGTCCAGTTTGAATGTTTAGAGACAGAAGTGGATTTAGTCTGGATCTGTGTTTAGTAGATGAGAACAGGAATGTTAATGTTCATGCCAGTCTTAGAAGGGTTGTTTTCTAAACCTTATAATCCTCTCTCTCCATTCTCTCTATTCTCTCCTCCCTCTATTCTCTCCTCCCTCTATTCTCTCCTCCCTCTATTCTCTCCTCCCTCTATCTCCACCTCCGTAGGGAAAAGTATATGAACACTCTTCTCCAGGTGGAGACGATGCTGAAGATGTGGTTTCCACAGGTGTCCCCCTTGGCCCCACCTACTGCCCCTACCCTCTTCCCCCCTCACCTCTCCCCCCGGGACAGCCCCAGCAGCACCCCCCCACACAGGCACAGAGACCAGTCGCACATCCCTGTGAAGGTGATAACACACAAACACTCACGCACACACACACAAACACACACACAATAATATGCTGATAAGTTGTGGCTGACAACATTCTCTCTGTCTCTCTCCAGAAGCGCAGACTGAGTTGGTCAGACACAGACTCTGACACCCCCCCTCCTGTACTCTTTAAGAGGCTCACCGCCAGTGGAGGAGAGAAGATGGGGAAGGAGGGGGGAGAGGTCCCCTCTGCAACTTCAGGGGTACCCCCACACTCCCAGGACCCCACCAGCAACCAAGAGAATGAGAGAAAGGAAGATGAGGACAGCAAAGAGGGAGAGGGAGAGTCATCGAGCAACAAAGCGGGGCTCTGTTCTGAGCCCGGTCCCACCTCGGTCCTTGTAGTGCCCATCCTTTCTCCCTGGAAAGCAATGGAGGGGAAACAGCTGCTGCCTGTCATGCCACCTCCCACCACCAGGGGCAGTCCAGCCATGCAGGACAGCGTAATCTCTTCCACCACGCCCTTCAACAACCTCCAAAGCCAGCAGCAGCCAATCGGGTGCCAAAGCCAGCCTGTTGCTGGGAAGACTGGGAAAAAGACCGTAAAGACCTGTCAGTGTCGGGTCCAGGCTCATTCAATCACGGCAAAGCCTTTGAAAAGGGTGGAGTGTAAGAGCAGGGTTAACCCCGCCCCTTTATAGACCTGATGCACTGAGCACACTCCGCCCAGCAGGCTAGTGTGACTACGTCAACATGCTAAAGCTGCTGTGATAGGGAGAGTCAGGGGTAGAAATGGGCTGCAGTGCAAACGCCATCTTTAGCCCCTCAGCCCTCGCACTAGCCACTCTCCCTTGGGGGAATCCCCTTTGAAACCGGATGCAGTTTGATTGCCATCTTAAGTGGAGGTCCAATTCATTAACGTTGTCCCCTCGGCTCTCGATTTAGCTCGAGGAAGCGAGTGAAGAACTTTGGTCACTTGTGGGGTTTATATGACCCACAATTCAATGCAAATTGTAGTCATGCATCATACTCCGGTGGCCGCGAATGTCACGTCACTCACCACGGCTGCATTTTCGGCCTGTCAGACAAAATTATGATTCTGGGGCAAAAAAGTATTTAGTCAGCCACCAATTATGCAAGTTCTCCCACTTAAAAAGATGAGAGGCCTGTAATTTTCATCATAGATACACTTCAACTATGACAGACAAAGTTAGAAAGAAAATCACATTTTCAGGATCAGGATTTTTAATGAATTTATTTGCAAATTATGGTGGAAAATAAGTATTTGGTCACCTACAAACAAGCAAGATTTCTGGCGCTCACAGACCTGTAACTTCTTCTTTAAAAGGCTCCTCTGTCCTCCACTTGTTACCTGTATTAATGGCACCTGTTTGAACTTGTTATCAGTATAAAAGACACCTGTCCACAACCTCAAACAGTCACACTCCAAACTCCACTATGGCCAAGACCAAAGAGCTGTCAAAGGACACCAGAAACAAAATTGTAGACCTGCACCAGGCTGGAAAGACTGAATCTGCAATAGGTAAGCAGCTTGGTTTGAAGAAATCAATTGTGGGAGTAATTATTAGGAAATGGAAGACATACAAGACCACTGATAATCTCCCTCGATCTGGGGCTCCACGCAAGATCTCACCCCGTGGGGTCAGAATTATCACAAGAACGGTGAGCAAAAATCCCAGAACCACACGGGGGGACCGAGTGAATGACCTGCAGAGAGCTGGGACCAAAGTAACAAAGCCTACCATCAGTAACACACTACGCCGCCAGGGATTCAAATCCTGCAGTGCCAGACGTGTCCCCCTGCTTAAGCCAGTACATGTCCAGGCCCGTCTGAAGTTTGCTAGAGAGCATTTGGATGATCCAGAAGAAGATTGGGAGAATGTCATATGGTCAGATGAAACCAAAATATAACTTTTTGGTAAAAACTCAACTCAACGTGTTTGGAGGACAAAGAATGCTGAGTTGCATCCAAAGAACACCATACCTACTGTGAAGCATGGGAGTGGAAACATCATGCTTTGGGGCTGTTTTTTTGCAAAGGGACCAGGACGACTGATCCGTGTAAAGGAAAGAATGAATGGGGCCATGTATCGTGAGATTTTGAGTGAAAACCTACTTCCATCAGCAAGGGCATTAAAGATGAAATGTGGCTGGATGACAATGATCCCAAACACACCGCCCGGGCAACGAAGGAGTGAGTGGCTTCGTAAGAAGCATTTCAAGGTCCTGGAGTGGCCTAGCCAGTCTCCAGATCTCAACCCCATAGAAAATCTTTGGAGGGAGTTGAATTTCCGTGTTGCCCAGCAACAGCCCCAAAACATCACTGCTCTAGAGGAAATCTGCATGGAGGAATGGGTCAAAATACCAGCAACAGTGTGTGAAAACCTTGTGAAGACTTACAGAAAACGTTTGACCTCTGTCATTGCCAACAAAGGGTATATAACAAAGTATTGAGATAAACTTTTGTTACTGACCAAATACTTATTTTCCACCATAATTTGCAAATACATTAATTAAAAATCCTACAATGTGATTTTCTGGATTTTTTTTCTTCTCTTTTTGTCTGTCATAGTTGAAGTGTACCTATGATGAAAATTACAGGCCTCTCGTCTTTTTACGTGGGAGAACTTGCACAATTGGTGGCTGACTAAATTATTTTTTGCCCCACTGTATATATGACATTGATTTTAGCGTTGCCAAATTGGCTTAGTCTCGTAGTGAGGAGCCTATAAAACCTAGCTAGCTTCATAAACATCTTTGGGAATTCTGAAATGTATTGCAATAAATGACCAAACTATAAAACTAGCTAGCCAGCTATGGATAACTGTAGCTAGCTAGCTAGCTACGTTAGCTTGCTAGATACATAAATAGCTGTGGGTTGGTTGTTTTTAAGCTCAACTTCAATATTTCCACTAAGGATGTTGCCTCTGATCATCACTCTCTAATTTGAATTTGGACTGCAGCCATGGGTTTAGGTGCTGATGAGTTTCCTTAATGATGGATCTTTTGCAACTACCTAAACGCAATTAGGACCATTAATGAAAATGATATCTGAGAGACTACAGTTATTACAACGAGGGCAGAATGTGTCCTTGTGAATCTTAATCACAGTTCCATAACAATCAGATTTTTTTGCACAAATAGTGGTTGTAGATTGGAAGGTTGGTAAGCACCTCTTATAGCCCATCGCTTGTTTATAGAATATTGGATCTCTGATTGACCGAATGGTATACTCTCTTACTCCACTTAAAAAAAGGTAAATGCCACTATGCAAACTTAATCGAAACGCTGTTGGCTTAGGAATATTTGGGATTCAGGTGGTTGGAGGCAAGGAGGTGACGAGGAGAGGATGGTTAGCAGGACAGGTGGGGATTAAGGATAGTTATATTCCTGGAATGATATTCCAGGAGGAATCTCCTCAGAGATGATGCTTCCAGTGAATAACAGCAGACAGACAGTTCAATAGACCAAGGCATTACGGATAGAAGTGAGGAATAATCATTAGACTACTGAATGACCTCTAGAGCTGAATAACATCTAAGAGGACGTGGCAGGGACCTCTACTGAAGTCTAAAGAGGTTTAGAATCTATTCAATGTCAATCCGTCAACATGACACAATCTGTTTGTGAAGACGAATGCAAGGTGTTTTGGGTGAAGATCAATTATGACTGTGAAACGAATGAACCACAACTGGGTTTTATTCTGTGTGGAGAAATGTGAAGCGGGTTATCCGTTAAACAGTAAATCACATTTCAATGGCCTAACCGGTAGGGGATAGAATACCAAACAGACCTTAGATCAGCTTCTAGGGACAACTTAATCCTTTAAATGGCTCAGTGAGAGACTCTAAAGACCACCCTGAGAGAAGAGTCCACTCACAGACAGACAGAGACAGACATCCTGTTTATTTATTCACATGTTGACTTGACAACGCTGCATTTATTTATGACCTTTATTTATTCATTGGCAGCTGTGTTTCTCTCTTTCAACTTACAATTGGTTGACCGATTGGTTGACTGATGCTCTTGGGAAAGTTGCTGTACAGCGGTTTGTTTGTGGTTTTTACTGTTATGATGGGACACATTTTGGGGGGGGATGATTGGACCTTTGGACTATTGTGCCTTTACCAAATAGGATGTGTACAAAAAACAAAGCATTTTCTACTGCATTTTGATAGTTTGCTTGTCTTTCTTAATAGCACAGTGCACAATCAGTCGAATAACACAGTACACAACGCCTAATTCCTGCCTTCAATCTCTTATCTGGCTTCCAGGGGTCTGTTGGGCAAAACTAGCTACCTACAGATCCCACAACAGCAAGGCAACCTCTACTCCAAGCTGTGCAGTGGTCATGTGTACAACACAATAGTATTCTGTACATATACATCGTAGTCTTCTATGAACTAACGACAGTGGCTAATTTATTTCAGTTTTTAGATTGGCAGTTGCCTCTTCTCCTGGGTGTATTTTATAGTTGATTATGTAGGTCTGACTGGAGGATATGATCAGCGCTTGCTATCTCCTGGGTGTATTTTATAGTTGATTATGTAGGTCTGACTGGAGGATATGATCAGCGCTTGCTATCTCCTGGGTGTATTTTATAGTTGATTATGTAGGTCTGACTGGAGGATATGATCAGCGCTTGCTATCTCCTGGGTGCTTCTTGGCGCTCGTCAAACTTGAAAAACGTGAGGATCAGAGCTAAAAGGGAGACAGTATGAATATTTATTTTGCACCATCATCGTAAGCTGCTATACATAATAGGACTAAAACATGATTGAAATATTCCTCATAACAAATCATTAATACACATGTATTTACTAATGAAACATATGCCATTCAGCAGACGTTTTATCCAAAGCGACTTACAGTCATGAGTGCATACTTTTTTACATATGGGTGGTCCCTGGAATCAAACCCACTATCCTGGCATTGCAAGCACCATGCTCTACCAACTGAGCTCCAGAGGAAATAACTGGTGTACATGATACAGGGTTTACAAAGAGTTTACTTATACCTAATCAACTGTTTATATGCAGAGCTTCCAGTAAAGCACTGCTAAAACAAGTTAATATGGTTGCATCCATACTCCCTATAGCTTTCTCCAAGGAGAGCCACAACTGAACACACAATCACTGGTAGCCTCCATGTTACCTACCTACTGTCTTTACTTGGGGCAGGAGGATGTTTTTATGCTTGAGGTATAAGTTGCTCTTAACCACAGGTCTATGATCAGATTTTTCCTACCCCCAATCCTAACGTTTATCATTAGGGTTTGAAAACACACCTGACCCCGGGCCTGTGGTTAAGGGCCACTTCTACCTACTTGTGTTTTTTATACAGCTATTTTGTGACAGAGAAACTGATTGCACAGATTTTTGTGATCTCTTTTCCATGTATGTTTTCTACTGCAGAGACCACCGCTGATTGGTCAGAAATAATATGTCTTGTTTATTTCAACTGCCTTTTTATATCTTAGTAGATGCTGTACTCACCCCCTCTACTCCTCCCTCCTCTCCTCTATCCTTCTCCCTCCCTCCATCCTCCCCCTCTCTATCCTCCGCCCTCCCTCCTCCCCCTCTCTCTACTCCTCCCTCCTCCCCCTCTCTATCCTTCTCCCTCCCCTCTCTCTATTCCTCCCTCCTCCCCATCCTTCTCCCTCCCTCCTCCCCCTCTCTATCCTTCTCCCTCCCTCCTCCCCCTCTCTATCCTTCTCTCTCCCTCCTCCCCCTCTCTATCCTTCTCCCTCCCTCCTCCCCTCTCTATCCTTCTCCCTCCCTCCTCCCCTCTCTCTATTCCTCCCTCCTCCCCTATCTATCCTCTGCCCTCCCTCTCTATCCTTCTCCCTCTATCCTCCCCCTCTCTATCCTCCTCCCCCCTCCCTCTCTGCCACATTCTACTACTTTTGCTCTCCTCCCTTTCTCTCTCTCTCTCATATCTGTTCATCCCTTTCTCCCCCTCTTACTTTCTCCCCCTATTTCTCTGTTTCTCACTCTTACTCTGCTGTCACTCTGTGTTACTCTTCGGAGTACTTTTTACATTGATGATACAAAAATAAAATATTTTAATAAATTACACTCTTGAAGATGCATTTCTTTAGTTCTCTGTTATGTCTGTTAGTATGTTGGGTTAGTGTGTTAGTATGTTGGGTTAGAGGGTGTTGGGTTAGAGGGTGTTGGGTTAGAGTGTTGGTATGTTGGGTTAGGGTGTTGGTATGTTGGGTTAGAGTGTTGGTATGTTAGGTTAGAGTGTATTGGTATGTTGGGTTAGAGTGTATTGGTATGTTGGGTTAGAGTGTGTTGGTATGTTGGGTTAGAGTGTATTGGTATGTTGGGTTAGAGTGTGTTGGTATGTTGGGTTAGAGTGTGTTAGTATGTTGGGTTAGTGTGTTTGCATGTTGGGTTAGAGTGTATTGGTATGTTGGGTTAGAGTGTGTTGGTATGTTGGGTTAGAGTGTGTTGGTATGTTGGGTTAGAGTGTTGGTATGTTGGGTTAGAGTGTGCTGGTATGTTGGGTTAGAGTGTTAGTATGTTGGGTTAGAGTGTTAGTATGTTGGGTTAGGGTGTTGGTATGTTGGGTTAGAGTGTTGGTATGTTGGGTTAGAGTGTTGGTATGTTGGGTTAGAGTGTGTTGGTATGTTGGGTTAGAGTGTATTGGTATGTTGGGTTAGAGTGTGTTGGTATGTTGGGTTAGAGTGTGTTGGTATGTTGGGTTAGTGTGTTAGTATGTTGGGTTAGAGTGTATTGGTATGTTGGGTTAGAGTGTGTTGGTATGTTGGGTTAGAGTGTGTTGGTATGTTGGGTTAGAGTGTTGGTATGTTGGGTTAGAGTGTATTGGTATGTTGGGTTAGAGTGTTGGTATGTTGGGTTAGGGTGTTGGTATGTTGGGTTAGAGTGTTGGTATGTTGGGTTAGAGTGTTGGTATGTTGGGTTAGAGTGTTGGTATGTTGGGTTAGGGTGTTGGTATGTTGGGTTAGTGTGTTTGTATGTTGGGTTAGAGTGTATTGGTATGTTGGGTTAAGGTGTTGGTATGTTGGGTTAGGGTGTTGGTATGTTGGGTTAGAGTGTTGGTATGTTGGGTTAGGGTGTTGGTATGTTGGGTTAGAGTGTTGGTATGTTGGGTTAGGGTGTTGGTATGTTGGGTTAGAGTGTTGGTATGTTGGGTTAGGGTGTTGGTATGTTGGGTTAGGGTGTTGGTATGTTGGGTTAGGGTGTTGGTATGTTGGGTTAGAGTGTTGGTATGTTGGGTTAGGGTGTTGGTATGTTGGGTTAGGGTGTTGGTATGTTGGGTTACTGTGTTTGTATGTTGGGTTAGGGTGTTGGTATGTTGGGTTAGGGTGTTGGTATGTTGGGTTAGTGTGTTAGTATGTTGGGTTAGTGTGTTGGTATGTTGGGTTAGTGTGTTAGTATGTTGGGTTAGTGTGTTAGTATGTTGGGTTAGTGTGTTAGTATGTTGGGTTAGTGTGTTGGTATGTTGGGTTAGTGTGTTAGTATGTTGGGTTAGAGTGTATTGGTATGTTGGGTTAGAGTGTGTTAGTATGTTGTGTTAGAGTGTGTTAGTATGTTGGGTTAGAGTGTATTGGTATGTTGGGTTAGAGTGTATTGGTATGTTGGGTTAGAGTGTGTTGGTATATTGGGTTAGAGTGTGTTGGTATGTTGGGTTAGAGTGTATTGGTATGTTGGGTTAGAGTGTATTGGTATGTTGGGTTAGAGTGTATTGATATGTTGGGTTAGAGTGTGTTGGTATGTTGGGTTAGAGTGTGTTGGTATGTTGGGTTAGAGTGTGTTGGTATGTTGGGTTAGAGTGTTTTGGTATGTTGGGTTAGAGTGTGTTGGTATGCTGGGTTAGAGTATGTTGGGTTAGAGTGTGTTGGGTTAGTGTGTTGGTATGTTGGGTTAGAGTGTGTTGGTATGTTGGGTTAGAGTGTTGGTATGTTGGGTTAGAGTGTATTGGTATGTTGGGTTAGAGTGTTGGTATGTTGGGTTAGGGTGTTGGTATGTTGGGTTAGAGTGTTGGTATGTTAGGTTAGGGTGTTGGTGTGTTGGGTTAGAGTGTTGGTTTGTTGGGTTAGGGTGTTGGTATGTTGGGTTAGTGTGTTAGTATGTTGGGTTAGAGTGTATTGGTATGTTGGGTTAGAGTGTGTTGGTATGTTGGGTTAGAGTGTGTTGGTATGTTGGGTTAGAGTGTTGGTATGTTGGGTTAGAGTGTATTGGTATGTTGGGTTAGGGTGTTGGTATGTTGGGTTAGTGTGTTAGTATGTTGGGCTAGAGTGTATTGGTATGTTGGGTTAGGGTGTTGGTATGTTGGGTTAGGGTGTTGGTATGTTGGGTTAGAGTGTTGGTATGTTGGGTTAGAGTGTTGGTATGTTGGGTTAGGGTGTTGGTATGTTGGGTTAGGGTGTTGGTATGTTGGGTTAGGTTGTTGGTATGTTGGGTTAGAGTGTTGGTATGTTGGGTTAGGGTGTTGGTATGTTGGGTTACTGTGTTAGTATGTTGGGTTAGGGTGTTGGTATGTTGGGTTAGGGTGTTGGTATGTTGGGTTAGTGTGTTAGTATGTTGGGTTAGTGTGTTGGTATGTTGGGTTAGTGTGTTGGTATGTTGGGTTAGTGTGTTAGTATGTTGGGTTAGAGTGTATTGGTATGTTGGGTTAGAGTGTGTTAGTATGTTGGGTTAGAGTGTATTGGTATGTTGGGTTAGAGTGTATTGGTATGTTGGGTTAGAGTGTGTTGGTATGTTGGGTTAGAGTGTGTTGGTATGTTGGGTTAGAGTGTGTTGGTATGTTGGGTTAGAGTGTTTTGGTATGTTGGGTTAGAGTTTGTTGGTATGCTGGGTTAGAGTATGTTGGGTTAGAGTGTGTTGGGTTAGTGTGTTGGTATGTTGGGTTAGAGTGTGCTGGTATGTTGGGTTAGAATGAGTTGGTATGTTGGGTTAGAGTGTGTTGGTATGTTGTGTTAGAGTGTGTTGGGTTAGAGTGTGTTGGTATGCTGGGTTAGAGTATGTTGGGTTAGAGTGTATTGGTATGTTGGGTTAGAGTGTGTTGGTATGTTGGGTTAGAGTGTGTTGGTATGTTGGGTTAGAGTGTGTTGGTATGCTGGGTTAGAGTATGTTGGGTTAGAGTGTGTTGGGTTAGTGTGTTGGTATGTTGGGTTAGAGTGTGTTGGTATGTTGGGTTGTAGTGTGTTGGTATGTTGGGTTAGAGTGTGTTGGTATGTTGGGTTAGTGTTGGTATGTTGGGTTAGGGTGTTGGTATGTTGGGTTAGAGTGTTGGTATGTTGGGTTAGGGTGTTGGTATGTTGGGTTAGGGTGTTGGTATGTTGGGTTAGGGTGTTGGTATGTTGGGTTAGAGTGTTGGTATGTTGGGTTAGGGTGTTGGTATGTTGGGTTAGGGTGTTGGTATGTTGGGTTACTGTGTTTGTATGTTGGGTTAGGGTGTTGGTATGTTGGGTTAGGGTGTTGGTATGTTGGGTTAGTGTGTTAGTATGTTGGGTTAGTGTGTTGGTATGTTGGGTTAGTGTGTTAGTATGTTGGGTTAGTGTGTTAGTATGTTGGGTTAGTGTGTTTGTATGTTGGGTTAGTGTGTTGGTATGTTGGGTTAGTGTGTTAGTATGTTGGGTTAGAGTGTATTGGTATGTTGGGTTAGAGTGTGTTAGTATGTTGTGTTAGAGTGTGTTAGTATGTTGGGTTAGAGTGTATTGGTATGTTGGGTTAGAGTGTATTGGTATGTTGGGTTAGAGTGTGTTGGTATATTGGGTTAGAGTGTGTTGGTATGTTGGGTTAGAGTGTATTGGTATGTTGGGTTAGAGTGTATTGGTATGTTGGGTTAGAGTGTATTGATATGTTGGGTTAGAGTGTGTTGGTATGTTGGGTTAGAGTGTGTTGGTATGTTGGGTTAGAGTGTGTTGGTATGTTGGGTTAGAGTGTTTTGGTATGTTGGGTTAGAGTGTGTTGGTATGCTGGGTTAGAGTATGTTGGGTTAGAGTGTGTTGGGTTAGTGTGTTGGTATGTTGGGTTAGAGTGTGTTGGTATGTTGGGTTAGAGTGTTGGTATGTTGGGTTAGAGTGTATTGGTATGTTGGGTTAGAGTGTTGGTATGTTGGGTTAGGGTGTTGGTATGTTGGGTTAGAGTGTTGGTATGTTAGGTTAGGGTGTTGGTGTGTTGGGTTAGAGTGTTGGTTTGTTGGGTTAGGGTGTTGGTATGTTGGGTTAGTGTGTTAGTATGTTGGGTTAGAGTGTATTGGTATGTTGGGTTAGAGTGTGTTGGTATGTTGGGTTAGAGTGTGTTGGTATGTTGGGTTAGAGTGTTGGTATGTTGGGTTAGAGTGTATTGGTATGTTGGGTTAGGGTGTTGGTATGTTGGGTTAGTGTGTTAGTATGTTGGGCTAGAGTGTATTGGTATGTTGGGTTAGGGTGTTGGTATGTTGGGTTAGGGTGTTGGTATGTTGGGTTAGAGTGTTGGTATGTTGGGTTAGAGTGTTGGTATGTTGGGTTAGGGTGTTGGTATGTTGGGTTAGGGTGTTGGTATGTTGGGTTAGGTTGTTGGTATGTTGGGTTAGAGTGTTGGTATGTTGGGTTAGGGTGTTGGTATGTTGGGTTACTGTGTTAGTATGTTGGGTTAGGGTGTTGGTATGTTGGGTTAGGGTGTTGGTATGTTGGGTTAGTGTGTTAGTATGTTGGGTTAGTGTGTTGGTATGTTGGGTTAGTGTGTTGGTATGTTGGGTTAGTGTGTTAGTATGTTGGGTTAGAGTGTATTGGTATGTTGTTGGGTTAGAGTTGGGTTAGAGTGTATTGGTATGTTGGGTTAGAGTGTATTGGTATGTTGGGTTAGAGTGTGTTGGTATGTTGGGTTAGAGTGTGTTGGTATGTTGGGTTAGAGTGTGTTGGTATGTTGGGTTAGAGTGTTTTGGTATGTTGGGTTAGAGTTTGTTGGTATGCTGGGTTAGAGTATGTTGGGTTAGAGTGTGTTGGGTTAGTGTGTTGGTATGTTGGGTTAGAGTGTGCTGGTATGTTGGGTTAGAATGAGTTGGTATGTTGGGTTAGAGTGTGTTGGTATGTTGTGTTAGAGTGTGTTGGGTTAGAGTGTGTTGGTATGCTGGGTTAGAGTATGTTGGGTTAGAGTGTATTGGTATGTTGGGTTAGAGTGTGTTGGTATGTTGGGTTAGAGTGTGTTGGTATGTTGGGTTAGAGTGTGTTGGTATGCTGGGTTAGAGTATGTTGGGTTAGAGTGTGTTGGGTTAGTGTGTTGGTATGTTGGGTTAGAGTGTGTTGGTATGTTGGGTTGTAGTGTGTTGGTATGTTGGGTTAGAGTGTGTTGGTATGTTGGGTTAGAGTGTGTTAGTATGTTGGGTTAGTGTGTTTGCATGTTGGGTTAGAGTGTATTGGTATGTTGGGTTAGAGTGTGTTGGTATGTTGGGTTAGAGTGTGTTGGTATGTTGGGTTAGAGTGTTGGTATGTTGGGTTAGAGTGTGCTGGTATGTTGGGTTAGAGTGTTAGTATGTTGGGTTAGAGTGTTAGTATGTTGGGTTAGGGTGTTGGTATGTTGGGTTAGAGTGTTGGTATGTTGGGTTAGAGTGTTGGTATGTTGGGTTAGAGTGTGTTGGTATGTTGGGTTAGAGTGTATTGGTATGTTGGGTTAGAGTGTGTTGGTATGTTGGGTTAGAGTGTGTTGGTATGTTGGGTTAGTGTGTTAGTATGTTGGGTTAGAGTGTATTGGTATGTTGGGTTAGAGTGTGTTGGTATGTTGGGTTAGAGTGTGTTGGTATGTTGGGTTAGAGTGTTGGTATGTTGGGTTAGAGTGTATTGGTATGTTGGGTTAGAGTGTTGGTATGTTGGGTTAGGGTGTTGGTATGTTGGGTTAGAGTGTTGGTATGTTGGGTTAGGGTGTTGGTATGTTGGGTTAGAGTGTTGGTATGTTGGGTTAGGGTGTTGGTATGTTGGGTTAGTGTGTTAGTATGTTGGGTTAGAGTGTATTGGTATGTTGGGTTAAGGTGTTGGTATGTTGGGTTAGGGTGTTGGTATGTTGGGTTAGAGTGTTGGTATGTTGGGTTAGGGTGTTGGTATGTTGGGTTAGAGTGTTGGTATGTTGGGTTAGGGTGTTGGTATGTTGGGTTAGAGTGTTGGTATGTTGGGTTAGGGTGTTGGTATGTTGGGTTAGGGTGTTGGTATGTTGGGTTAGGGTGTTGGTATGTTGGGTTAGAGTGTTGGTATGTTGGGTTAGGGTGTTGGTATGTTGGGTTAGGGTGTTGGTATGTTGGGTTACTGTGTTTGTATGTTGGGTTAGGGTGTTGGTATGTTGGGTTAGGGTGTTGGTATGTTGGGTTAGTGTGTTAGTATGTTGGGTTAGTGTGTTGGTATGTTGGGTTAGTGTGTTAGTATGTTGGGTTAGTGTGTTAGTATGTTGGGTTAGTGTGTTAGTATGTTGGGTTAGTGTGTTGGTATGTTGGGTTAGTGTGTTAGTATGTTGGGTTAGAGTGTATTGGTATGTTGGGTTAGAGTGTGTTAGTATGTTGTGTTAGAGTGTGTTAGTATGTTGGGTTAGAGTGTATTGGTATGTTGGGTTAGAGTGTATTGGTATGTTGGGTTAGAGTGTGTTGGTATATTGGGTTAGAGTGTGTTGGTATGTTGGGTTAGAGTGTATTGGTATGTTGGGTTAGAGTGTATTGGTATGTTGGGTTAGAGTGTATTGATATGTTGGGTTAGAGTGTGTTGGTATGTTGGGTTAGAGTGTGTTGGTATGTTGGGTTAGAGTGTGTTGGTATGTTGGGTTAGAGTGTTTTGGTATGTTGGGTTAGAGTGTGTTGGTATGCTGGGTTAGAGTATGTTGGGTTAGAGTGTGTTGGGTTAGTGTGTTGGTATGTTGGGTTAGAGTGTGTTGGTATGTTGGGTTAGAGTGTTGGTATGTTGGGTTAGAGTGTATTGGTATGTTGGGTTAGAGTGTTGGTATGTTGGGTTAGGGTGTTGGTATGTTGGGTTAGAGTGTTGGTATGTTAGGTTAGGGTGTTGGTGTGTTGGGTTAGAGTGTTGGTTTGTTGGGTTAGGGTGTTGGTATGTTGGGTTAGTGTGTTAGTATGTTGGGTTAGAGTGTATTGGTATGTTGGGTTAGAGTGTGTTGGTATGTTGGGTTAGAGTGTGTTGGTATGTTGGGTTAGAGTGTTGGTATGTTGGGTTAGAGTGTATTGGTATGTTGGGTTAGGGTGTTGGTATGTTGGGTTAGTGTGTTAGTATGTTGGGCTAGAGTGTATTGGTATGTTGGGTTAGGGTGTTGGTATGTTGGGTTAGGGTGTTGGTATGTTGGGTTAGAGTGTTGGTATGTTGGGTTAGAGTGTTGGTATGTTGGGTTAGGGTGTTGGTATGTTGGGTTAGGGTGTTGGTATGTTGGGTTAGGTTGTTGGTATGTTGGGTTAGAGTGTTGGTATGTTGGGTTAGGGTGTTGGTATGTTGGGTTACTGTGTTAGTATGTTGGGTTAGGGTGTTGGTATGTTGGGTTAGGGTGTTGGTATGTTGGGTTAGTGTGTTAGTATGTTGGGTTAGTGTGTTGGTATGTTGGGTTAGTGTGTTGGTATGTTGGGTTAGTGTGTTAGTATGTTGGGTTAGAGTGTATTGGTATGTTGGGTTAGAGTGTGTTAGTATGTTGGGTTAGAGTGTATTGGTATGTTGGGTTAGAGTGTATTGGTATGTTGGGTTAGAGTGTGTTGGTATGTTGGGTTAGAGTGTGTTGGTATGTTGGGTTAGAGTGTGTTGGTATGTTGGGTTAGAGTGTTTTGGTATGTTGGGTTAGAGTTTGTTGGTATGCTGGGTTAGAGTATGTTGGGTTAGAGTGTGTTGGGTTAGTGTGTTGGTATGTTGGGTTAGAGTGTGCTGGTATGTTGGGTTAGAATGAGTTGGTATGTTGGGTTAGAGTGTGTTGGTATGTTGTGTTAGAGTGTGTTGGGTTAGAGTGTGTTGGTATGCTGGGTTAGAGTATGTTGGGTTAGAGTGTATTGGTATGTTGGGTTAGAGTGTGTTGGTATGTTGGGTTAGAGTGTGTTGGTATGTTGGGTTAGAGTGTGTTGGTATGCTGGGTTAGAGTATGTTGGGTTAGAGTGTGTTGGGTTAGTGTGTTGGTATGTTGGGTTAGAGTGTGTTGGTATGTTGGGTTGTAGTGTGTTGGTATGTTGGGTTAGAGTGTGTTGGTATGTTGGGTTAGTGTTGGTATGCTGGGTTAGCGTGTATTGGTATGTTGGGTTAGAGTGTGTTGGGTTAGTGTGTGTTGGTGTGTTGGGTTAGAGTGTTGGTATGCTGGGTTAGAGTGTGTTGGTATGCTGGGTTAGAGTGTGTTGGCATGCTGGGTTAGAGTGGGTTAGAGTGTGTTATGTTGGGTAGTTTACAGCACTGAGGGAGCAGATGTGACTCTATGGGGTGTGGATTTAGAGTTTGTACATTTCAGAGAGAGAGAGAGAGAGAGTAACAGGGAATGGGAAATGGGTCTTGTTATTAGACTGAGCCTCAGTAATCTGAGGGGGGGGGCTTTATCCTCCTCCCAGCTGCTGCCTGGCCTGCCTCCTCTACTACGTAATCTATGTGCTTGTTTACTACATGACATTAACATGAAATCTACTACTTTCATTGTACAGTTACATAACACTACACTGATGGATCTGCTGGATGCATACATATTTCTACCTAATCTGATTGAGGTGTGTGTGTGTGTGTGTGTGTGTGTGTGTGTGTGTGTGTGTGTGTGTGTGTGTGTGTGTGTGTGTGTGTGTGTGTGTGTGTGTGTGTGTGTGTGTGTGTGTGTGTGTGTGTGTGTGTGTGTGTGTGTGTGTGTGGCGTTATCCTCTCAGAGGGGGATCGAAGGAGGCAAGTCAAAAGTGTTAATACTGTACGAGTTACATCCTAGCAGTCTGGAGGAGGATACTGGATACACACACCTAAATCAGATGAGGTACCCCTCCAAATTAAACTATGTCTGCCTAAAGACACACATATACTATCCCAGATGCTCTGAAGAACTGAAAATACACAAACACTCACTGTGGACACATGATCAGAAATAGTACACTGTGAAACTGATGGCACATTTGACTTGGGCCATGGCTGCATTACAAACACTTAAAAGACACACCCTCTCTCCTCAGGTTTCAAATTAAATGGACACTTCTGATGATGAATCATGTCTGATGAGTTGACACTTGCAGGGCAAGGGGTGAGGGAGGAATGAATACATTTTAAATGGACCGCCCTTGCCCGGAAATTCGTCAGTCCCACGGTTGTGTTGTCAGTTATGGAACCACCGGTAGCTGTTGTGTTGTCAGTCATCATGGAACCACCGGTAGCTGTTGTGTTGTCAGTCATCATGGAACCACCGGTAGCTGTTGTGTTGTCAGTCATAATGGAACCACCGGTAGCTGTTGTGTTGTCAGTCATAATGGAACCACCGGTAGCTGTTGTGTTGTCAGTCATCATGGAACCACCGGTAGCTGTTGTGTTGTCAGTCATCATGGAACCACCGGTAGCTGTTGTGTTGTCAGTCATCATGGAACCACCGGTAGCTGTTGTGTTGTCAGTCATCATGGAACCACCGGTAGCTGTTGTGTTGTCAGTCATCATGGAACCACCGGTAGCTGTTGTGTTGTCAGTCATAATGGAACCACCGGTAGCTGTTGTGTTGTCAGTCATCATGGAACCACCGGTAGCTGTTGTGTTGTCAGTCATCATGGAACCACCGGTAGCTGTTGTGTTGTCAGTCATCATGAAACCACCGGTAGCTGTTGTGTTGTCAGTCATCATGGAACCACCGGTAGCTGTTGTGTTGTCAGTCATCATGGAACCGCCGGTAGCTGTTGTGTTGTCAGTCATCATGGAACCACCGGTAGCTGTTGTGTTGTCAGTCATCATGGAACCACCGGTAGCTGTTGTGTTGTCAGTCATCATGGAACCACCGGTAGCTGTTGTGTTGTCAGTCATCATGGAACCGCCGGTAGCTGTTGTGTTGTCAGTCATCATGGAACCACCGGTAGCTGTTGTGTTGTCAGTCATCATGGAACCACCGGTAGCTGTTGTGTTGTCAGTCATCATGGAACCGCCGGTAGCTGTTGTGTTGTCAGTCATCATGAAACCACCGGTAGCTGTTGTGTGTGCTTTATATGCGCTACAGTCAATTATGATTACATTTCATATCTTGGCTAGAAGACAACACCTCCGCAGACATCGAATACCAGCCATCTGAAGATATCAGGTAAATCGAAAATGATAAAATTACGATGTCAGGGAAAGTTGTACGCGCTAGCTAACGTTTCTAAAAGCTAACCAAACAAAAACATCATTACAGTGCCTTGCGAAAGTATTCGGCCTCCTTGAACTTTGCGACCTTTTGCCACATTTCAGGCTTCAAACATAAAGATATAAAACTGTATTTTTTTGTGAAGAATCAACAACAAGTGGGACACAATCATGAAGTGGAACGACATTTATTGGATATTTCAAACTTTTTTAACAAATCAAAAACTGAAAAATTGGGCGTGCAAAATTATTCAGCCCCTTTACTTTCAGTGCAGCAAACTCTCCAGAAGTTCAGTGAGGATCTCTGAATGATCCAATGTTGACCTAAATGACTAATGATGATAAATACAATCCACCTGTGTGTAATCAAGTCTCCGTATAAATGCACCTGCACTGTGATAGTCTCAGAGGTCCGTTAAAAGCGCAGAGAGCATCATGAAGAACAAGGAACACACCAGGCAGGTCCGAGATACTGTTGTGAAGAAGTTTAAAGCCGGATTTGGATACAAAAAGATTTCCCAAGCTTTAAACATCCCAAGAAGCACTGTGCAAGCGATAATATTGAAATGGAAGGAGTATCAGACCACTACAAATCTACCAAGACCTGGCCGTCTCTCTAAACTTTCAGCTCATACAAGGAGAAGACTGATCAGAGATGAAGCCAAGAGGCCCATGATCACTCTGGATGAACTGCAGAGATCTACAGCTGAGGTGGGAGACTCTGTCCATAGGACAACAATCAGTCGTATATTGCACAAATCTGGCCTTTATGGAAGAGTGGCAAGAAGAAAGCCATTTCTTAAAGATATCCATAAAAAGTGTTGTTTAAAGTTTGCCACAAGCCACCTGGGAGACACACCAAACATGTGGAAGAAGGTGCTCTGGTCAGATGAAACCAAAATTGAACTTTTTGGCAACAATGCAAAACGTTATGTTTGGCGTAAAAGCAACACAGCTGAACACACCATCCCCACTGTCAAACATGGTGGTGGCAGCATCATGGTTTGGGCCTGCTTTTCTTCAGCAGGGACAGGGAAGATGGTTAAAATTGATGGGAAGATGGATGGAGCCAAACACAGGACCATTCTGGAAGAAAACCTGATGGAGTCTGCAAAAGAACAGAGACTGGGACGGAGATTCGTCTTCCATCAAGACAATGATCCAAAACATAAAGCAAAATCTACAATGGAATGGTTCAAAAATAAACATATCCAGGTGTTAGAATGGCCAAGTCAAAGTCCAGACCTGAATCCAATCGAGAATCTGTGGAAAGAACTGAAAACTGCTGTTCACAAATGCTCTCCATCCAACCTCACTGAGCTCGAGCTGTTTTGCAAGGAGGAATGGGAAAAAATTTCAGTCTCTCGATGTGCAAAACTGATAGAGACATACCCCAAGCGACTTACAGCTGTAATCGCAGCAAAAGGTGGCGCTACAAAGTATTAACTTAAGGGGGCTGAATAATTTTGCACGCCCAATTTTTCAGTTTTTGATTTGTTAAAAAAGTTTGAAATATCCAATAAATGTCGTTCCACTTCATGATTGTGTCCCACTTGTTGTTGATTCTTCACAAAAAAATACAGTTTTATTCCTTTATGTTTGAAGCCTGAAATGTGGCAAAAGGTTGCAAAGTTCAAGGGGGCCGAATACTTTCGCAAGGCACTGTACTTTTACCATACGTGTTTTTGCCGTCATGTGCATTAGTAGCAAAATGTCTAACTTATTTACATTTGTTTTTACTTACACTTGTATGTTGACTTCTCCATATTAATGTTGGTTGTACGTTTTGGCTGACTTTTCTTAGCGGATGTACAATCATCGCGAATTGAATTATGGGGCGTTTCAAGCCCCGGAGTGAACAGAGCTGGGCTGAGGGGCTTACGTTGCCAACTTTGCTTACTTGGCTAATTGTTTGGACCGATGGAAAAGACGGCCGCGGGGATTCCCCCAAGGGCATAAGGCGAGGGTAAGTGGAGGAGGGTGTGTCTTTTACGTGTTTGGAACGCAGCCTCTGTGTTTTGGGTTACCATGTCACATGACCTAGATTTGAACCTTTATTTGAAGCCTTTCCCAGAAATTTGAAATACATCAAAAATGTAACAAATTGTCTGAGGATGGTGCTGGACCACCTGACAGATTTAACTAAAGATGATTGTCCAAAACACAGGGCCCTAGACATGACACCTTCCATGCTGACATTGTCACAATGGAGACTGAACATTCTGTTTAATTCAAATACGCAAACATCCAATTATAAATTAAACTCTATTTATTTTCTTATAACAAAACTGAATAGCTATTTAAAGTTAATTGTTTTATTATGTTTTCTATTAAGTTATTATTATTGCTATTGAAGTTGTAATTTGACAAAAATACTAACAACCACCCATTGAGTGTGCCATGTCTTTAACTCCGTTTTAAATTCAGCAGATGTGCTGGACTCTTCCATCCCTGCTCCTCCCCAACAGGCAGCATATCCATGGAGTTGAACGTTGAGTTAGGGAGCAGAAATCTGAGAGGGTGTGGTTCTCCAAGCTCAGACAGACAGGATAGAGCACTGCCATCCCATCCTCCACCAACCAACACTCACAAACAAAAAAACTCACACGCACAAAAACACATACAAGTAACAAAACTCAGGTGTGTACACGCACACATCTCCTGACAGTGACTGGCTGATTCAGTACCGGGCCAATCTCTTCTGACACACTGACTGATTCTAAGCTACAACAACAAAGACCGCCTCCCCCCTGCTTCCCTCCACAGCCCCCCCTTGTATCCATGCAGTTTTTAGCTAGAGAAGCCCCTGCCTCCTCCCCCCTCCCTCTCTAGCAAGGGCAGGAGGAAGGGAGGAAGAGGAGGGGCAGAAAGAGGAGTGGATATGTAGAGGGCACATAGAGGAAACAGGATGACATGACTGCTGAGTGGGGTTTAGGGAAGAAGTAGAATTTAGTGTTTATTTTGTGTGTGTTTAGTTGTATTCCTTATTTAGAACATTTTAATTAAAGAAAGTCAAAAGATAACCTCCTCCCCCACCCACCACACAGCCTAGAATGAATGAACTCCAGTGTTATGCCAGACAGAGCAGCATTGCCTTAAAAATAAAACATTCAGCAAAGGGTGAATATACAGAACATAGAAAATTGTTATTTCTAAAATGTTTCAGTGTGTACAACACTTCTCAGCCAAACCCCTCCCCCCAGAGTAATACTAGAGCTGTGTAGCCTCTGCCAAGTCTCCAACGACCGGATGTTCCGGTTTTCAGGGGAAATGGAGAGAGAGCCTGTGACATGACTTCTGCTTTTGGACGCTAACAAGGCGACACTCCATGTCAACTCCTCCTCCACAGTTACTGGATTGGTTGAACAGTGCAGAAGAGAACCTCCAGACAGTTTTTTTCCTTCTCGTCAAGACCGGTATGTAGGGCAGTGTTGACCAAACCCGGTCCTGGGTACTCCAAGGGGTAAATGTTTTGGTTTTTGCCCTAGCTGTTATGTGCCATACATAAGCATCTACCTCAGGTACCAAAAGTTACATGTTCAAATCCAGCAATGGAAAGTTATTTTTGAGATTTTTGTTTTAAGCCTATCCCAAACCTTAACCATTCTCAGTTAATGCCTCACCTTAAGATTTTGGAGTTAATACGTAATTAATGCCTAAGCATCTGCCTTTGGTGCCAAAACCATTCAGAGATAATGCCTAACTTTAACCTTAAAAATGTGGAGTTAATGCCTACACTTAACCCTAAACACTTTGAAATTTACGTTTGGAACAACTTCAAAATGTGACATTTGAGAAACATGGCTGTGCCTGCTGTGTCTCTGTCTCTCTATCCCTCTCTCTCTGCACCTGCTGTGTCTCTGTCTCTCTATCCCCCTCTCTCTGCACCTGCTGTGTCTCTGTCTCTCTATCCCCCTCTCTCTGCACCTGCTGTGTCTCTGTCCCTCTATCCCTCTCTCTCTGCACCTGCTGTGTCTCTGTCTCTCTATCCCTCTCTCTCTGCACCTGCTGTCTCTCTATCCCTCTCTCTCTGCACCTGCTGTGTCTCTGTCTCTCTATCCCTCTCTCTGCACCTGCTGTGTGTCTGTCTCTCTATCCCCCTCTCTCTGCACCTGCTGTGTCTCTGTCTCTCTATCCCTCTCTCTCTGCACCTGCTGTCTCTCTATCCCTCTCTCTGCACCTGCTGTGTGTCTGTCTCTCTATCCCCCTCTCTCTGCACCTGCTGTGTCTCTGTCCCTCTCTCTGTCTCTGCTGTGTTCATTCACTGTGCTCCATTGAAAGTCACGCGAGGCAAGCCATGCTGTACTCTACTACTGACCACACACACACACACACACACACACACACACACACACACACACACACACACACACACAAACACTTACTTGCACTCACCCAAATCCTCCAGGGCTGAATGCTGACTAGTCTCAAAACAACGTTGATCTGTATTAAACATGCACACTGCCAATAGGGGGCATAGAGTTAACCATCACTACACTAGTCCTGCCTATGAACTGCAATACCAAGAGAGGGAATAGAGTTAACCATCACTACACTAGTCCTGCCTATGAACTGCAATACCAAGAGAGGGAATAGAGTTAACCATCACTACACTAGTCCTGCCTATGAACTGCAACACCAAGGGAGGGAATAGAGTTAACCATCACTACACTAGTCCTGCCTATGAACTGCAATACCAAGAGAGGGAATAGAGTTAACCATCACTACACTAGTCCTGCCTATGAACTGCAATACCAAGAGAGGGAATAGAGTTAACCATCACTACACTAGTCCTGCCTATGAACTGCAATACCAAGGGAGGGAATAGAGTTAACCATCACTACACTAGTCCTGCCTATGAACTGCAATACCAAGAGAGGGAATAGAGTTAACCATCACTACACTAGTCCTGCCTATGAACTGCAATACCAAGGGAGGGAATAGAGTTAACCATCACTACACTAGTCCTGCCTATGAACTGCAATACCAAGGGAGGGAATAGAGTTAATCAGTAGGTTCAGTAGTGTGGAGGTTAAGGAATATATAGATACATTTTAAAGGATTCAAATATTTAGATAGCAGACATATCACATGTGTCCTTGCTTGGTGGCCATTATGATGTCATCAGCAGGGGGCAGACTAAAATACATGATGTGGACCATATTGTCAAGGACACAGAAGTCTCTCATAACACAATGTGGGGATATTTGGGGAAGAGTCATGCTACGATCCTCATGGTGACACCATCTGACATGGCTTCTCAATTATTGAAGCAAAGTGACTGAATGAGAGAAAGAAAAAGGTGAAAGAAAAAGGTGGGATGAGAGAGAGAAATGGTGAAAGAGGTATAAACTACCGTGCTTCCGACGAGTATGTAAATGAGGGTTATTTTGCATGTACCTTGACAACACACATGCACACACACCCTGAGGACTGGTACACTCTGCCCATCTGTGTGTGTATTAGGGGCCGTGGCTCAGTGCTGTGGCATGCAGCTCAGTTTGGTGTGAAGTGAACACACACACACACAGGGTTTGGAGAAGTGTATACAGCAGCGTGACCCAGAGTCCCCTGGTACCGGAACCTTCTAGAATGATTTAGAGCCACTGTCAGACACACAGGACTACAACTGGGTTAGAATGATGAAACGCCACCTGATCTGCTGGGCTGGGGAATCACATAGTTTGATGCCATTCCATTGTGTATGTGTGCCATTCAGAGGGTGAACAGGCAAGACAAAAGATTTAAGTGCCTTTGAACGGGGTATGGTAGTAGGTGCCAGGCGCATCGGTTTGTTTCAAGAACTGCAACGCTGCTGGGTTTTTCATGCTCAGCAGCTTCCCGTGTGTATCAAGAATGGTCCACCACCCAAAGGACATCTAGCCAACTTGAGACAATTGTGGGAAGCATTGTAGTCAACATGGGCCAGCATCCCTGTGCAACTCAATTATTAGGTAAATACTACTAATGTTTGGTATACTCAGTTTATGTGCCCTTCAAATGAAAACATTGTAGAATTAAACACAACACTGACAGTAATGTTATCTGATGAATAAGGATGAAGCTTTTTCTCAAACCAGACCAGAGGATAGAGGTTGCATTCATACACAGCCCCTCCATTCAACCAGCGACCACAAAATAGTGCCATGCACTGCGGGTGCTACTGAGTACTATGAAGACACCATTGAGAGTCTGTGTGTGTGTGTTTTGTGGTGGGGGGGGGGGGGGGTCGGGTCGAGTGTGTATGGGGTGAGGGTACTTGTGATATTGTGTGCGTGAGTGAGTGTGTGGCTCAGACAGAGTTCAGTGTGTCAAATCGGAGGGCCTGTTGTTCGGACCTCTGGCAGTCTCTATGGGGGTGCCACAGGGTTAAATTCTCGGGCCGACTCTTTTCTCTGTATACATCATTTTTATTTTATTTCACCTTTATTTAACCAGGTAGGCTAGTTGAGAACAAGTTCTCATTTACAACTGCGACCTGGCCAAGATAAAGCATAGCAGTGTGAACAAACAACAACACAGACAAGTCAATAGCACAGAGAGAAAAAAAGTCTATACAGTGGGGCAAAAAAGTATTTAGTCAGCCACCAATTGTGCAAGTTCTCCCACTTAAAAAAACGAGAGAGGGCTGTAATTTTCATCATAGGTACACTTCAACTATGACAGACAAAATTAGATTTTTTTCCCCCAGAAAATCACATTGTAGGATTTTTAATGAATTTATTTGCAAATTATGGTGGCTAAAAACAGGGCTGGTATCTGTGCAGAAGGTAAAAGCCGCTAACAATGACTAAATAACTTGTAGCTAATTAACTGGTTAGCTTCTGGAGGTTCTTGAATGTGTTCTAAAATTGAAAATAATAGCGATTCCGTATCACATTGGGCGATGAACTTCAATGCCATACAACTCTCCTTCCGTGGCCTCCAACTGCTCTTAAATGCAAGTAAAACTAAATGCATGCTCTTCAACCGATCGCTGCCCGCACCTGCCCGCCCTTCCAGCATCACTACTCTGGACGGTTCTGACTTAGAATATGTGGACAACTACAAATACAAACTCTCCTTCCAGACTCACATTAAGCATCTTCAATCCAAAATTAAATCTAGAATCGGCTTCCTATTTCGCAACAAAGCAGCCTTCACTCATGCTGCCAAACATACCCTCGGAAATCGGACTATCCTACCGATCCTTGACTTCTGCTATGTCATTTATAACATAGCCTCCAACACTCTACTCAGCAAATTGGATGCAGTCTATCACAGTGCCATCCGTTTTGTCACCAAAGCCCATATACTACTCACCACTGCAACCTGTATGCTCTCGTTGGCTGGCCCTCGCTTCATATTCGTTGCCAAACCCACTGGCTCCAGGCCATCTATAAGTCTTTGCTAGGTAAAGCCCTGCCTTATCTCAGCTCACTGGTCATCATAACAACACCCACCTGTAGCACGCGCTCCAGCAGGTATATTTCACTGGTCACCCCAAAGCCAATCCCTCCTTTGGCCTCATTTCCTTACAGTTCTCTGCTGCCAATGACTGGAACGAATTGCAAAAATCACTGAAGCTGGAGACTCATATCTCCCTCACTAACTTTAAGCACCAGCTGTCAGAGCAGCTCACAGATCTACAACTACTGGTCTCAGATGACCTACATCACGCGCCAAGAGAAAGAGGAGATAAAGAGGAAAAGGGGGCGCGGAAAGGAACATAGCCCACCTGTAAACAGCCCATCCAACTACCTCATCCCCATACTGTTATTTTTGTTTTTGTTCCTTTGCACCCCAGTATCTCTACTTGCACATTCATCTTCTGCACATCTGTCACTCCAGTGTTGAATTGCTAAATTGTAATTATTTCGCCACTATGGCCTATTTATTGCCTTACCTCCCTTATCTTACATCATTTGCACACACTGTATATAGACTTTTTTCTCTATTTCTCTATTTCATGTGTAACTCTGTGTTGTTGTTTGTGTCGGACTGCTTTGCTTTATCTTGGCCAGGTCACAGTTGTAAAGGAGAACTTGTTCTCAACTAGCCTACCTGGTTAAATAAAGGTGAAATAAAAATTTTGAAAAGTCATTTTTTACCAAACAAATTTTTTGCCAGGGCATTTAGTCAGTCCATCCCTGCATGTGAGGAGGATGAATTGGAAAGATGTGTGTGCTTTGTGTGTGAGAAAGCCTGGTGAAAGTGAGAGAAATATGGAGATATAAAAAGAGGTGGAATGAAAGAAAGAGAGAGTAAATAAATAAAAAAAACTGAATTCCACAAAAAAAAATTGTGTTTGTACTATTTGGCTGTACAGCACAGTACAGTTACAGTAGTAGGCCTAGATCATTATAGAACAGCAGTGCAATGGTTCTAAAACACTACTGCAGTAGTTGTACTAGGGACGGGGAGAGGTGGAGAGGGAAGGGAGGGAGTACACTAGAGGGTGGAGAGGGGCGGGAGAGCGTTGCATGTAATCCGGCAGACGGGGGATAGCCCCCGGCTCACACTGCAGCTCTCGTGCTCAAACTACTACTACTGGACTCAGATGACCTACATCACGCGCCAGGAGGAAAAGGAGAGAAAGAGTAAAAGATGGCGTGGAAAGGAAATAACCAAATAAACAAGGCGGCATCTTCAACATTATCCAGTGTTTTCAACCAATTCTATGAATGCATGTCAGTTTGTTTACGCATCATGTAGTGATTGAGAAAACGCATTAATGCAGTTCTATCTATGTCTCAGTGTATATATTTTATTTGAAATTCAAGTTCAATTGACAAGGCCGACCTAGGCTGTAGCCTATAACGTTACTCTACTCCCGACTGGTGGCCGACAATCCAAATTGCAATCAATTAGAGTTACCTACTACTGGGCTGCGTTCAGTACGAAAAAAAAGTAGTTTAACGTTCAATTAAACGGAAACGGGGGTCATGAATTAGCAATTAAAATACGGGGAGGGGTTGTGGATGAAAATGATTGGCTTCTCTTTAAATATGTCACTCATTGCTTTCAGCCAAACCCACAAAAACGGAGCAAATATACCTCAAAGTCTGTTCAATAAAAACAGCCAAAGACTCCAGCCACAAGACTGCTAAATAGTTAATAAAATAGCTACCCAGACTATCTGCATTGCCCCTTTTTGCACTAACTTATTTAGACTTATCACATAGCCAGCGCTGCTGCTACTGTTTACTATCTGTCACTTTATTCCCATTATACATTATGTACATATCTACCTCAATGACCGTATATACCCCTGAATATCCCTGATAATATCCCTGATACCGAGTCGATATACCCCTGAATATCGACTCGGTACTAATATAGGGGAAGGGCCCGTAAGAAAGAATGTCACTGTTAGTCCACACCTGTTGTTTCCAAAGAATGTGACACATTTGATCTGAACGTTTTGGGGGAACGTGCCGTTCAGTATAAATCTATATGAAACGTAGCAAAGGTTCAATCGAACTGAACACACTCTTGTATTCAAGTGACAAACTGCTGCAACAAGACAATCATCTGTGTCAAATACACGGCGAGTGGTAAAATTGTAGACTACCTCTGGAAAATCTGTATTTTGATGAAGGTACTCTGCCTGCAGCATAGGCTCTTTTTATTATCTTTGGCCTCACCCCCCTATCTAAAAAAACCTATTGCAGCCCTCATCCTCCACATACAGCACCAGTTCTGCCAGTCACATTCTGTTAAAGGTCCCCAAAGCACACACACCCCTGGGTCGCTCCTCTTTTCAGTTCGCTGCAGCTAGTCTTCATTCAAAGACTACATTTTGGACACGCTTACTGACAGTTGTGGTTGCTTCGCGTGATGTATTTCTGTCTCTACCTTCTTTCCCTTTGCGCAGTTGTCTGTGCCCAATAATGTTTGTACCGTGTTTTGTGCTGCTATCATGTTGTTTTCATGTGTTGCTCAGTCGCGGTTCTAGACCATTTCAACTGGGGTGGCCAAGCTGGGGCCAGTTACATTAGACGTTATTGTAATCATATTGTTTTCTTCACTGCATTGCAGGCATTAGCAGGAAAAAGACCATGTTCGTAATCATTCAACAATTTATTTGCATCTCCATTATAATTTTCATTTGCACAACATATTTTTGTGGTTTTTTTTTGCAAAAAGATCAGCAAATTCATCTAGACTCAAGGCCTTTGTCCTCCTTGACTCAATACTTAATACACCCAAATTTCTTAATCTGTCACCTGACATTGTGGACCTGAGATACGTTTTCATCAGATTTAGTGCAGGGACTCATTTGTAGGGTTTAGAGTTTGGATGGCATTCATTATGTCACAGTGTTTGTTAGGGAACCTTCTGTTAAGCTCATTGAGCATATGATCTAAAACAGGGTAGAAAAGGGTTGTACGAAAACGGCCTTTTTCTTGTTCTGAATCTGACCCACTGTACTGAGTACACGGTCTCCATTAAATTGAGAGCTTTTTTGGTCGTTTTGCAGGGAGGTGTACTGCAGTATCACATTGCTCAGCTGTGTTCAACACTTAATTCCATAGGTCATCAAAAAATGACTCATCCCTGTAGTCATTCAAAGTCTGAACTAAGGCTTCAACTAAATCAACAGCCTTTGACAGGTCAAGTGATGAAGACTGTAGCATATCTGATAGAAATGTTGCTTCTCCAAACACTTTATGGAGTGTAACAAGGCACACAATGAATTGTACATCTATCTGTGCAAGCAGACCTCGTGCCTCAACAGATCTGTCACCATTGCGTTCTTGGACTATGTCTTGCAGGTAATCTATCCATAATAGTACGTAGAGCCATATATCGACATGCCCAGTGAGTGTCACTTAGTCTCTGAAGCTCTCTAGGTGCACCCGGGTACATCTCTTTTTGTATGCTAAGCCATTTTTGATGCACATATGACCCGGATGTGAAGACGTAAAGTCTTTCTAGTAAGGAGACCTGTCCGACCTCAGGGACAGCTTTGACTGTATCCACTAAAACTAAGTTTAGACAGTGTGCACTGCAGTGGATGTAAAAGGCTTTGCTTGTTCTTGAATGCTCGCCACTCATAACGGAAGCACCGTCATATGCTTGGCCTACTAGGTTGTTTTTGTATTCAAGACCATGACTTTCTAATATGTTTATGATTCTGTCAGTAAGCCCTGCTGCATCTAGTCAATCAGCAGATTCATAGCAGAGAAAGCTCTCATGGACAGCTCCACTGAAATAGTACCTGAGTACTAGAGATATCTGATCCTTTTAAAAAATATATATATTTTTATTTTTACATCTTTTGTTTTGTCTGCCATTATGCAAAAGACATCACTGTTTTTCACTTCTCTAATTTTTGTTCAAACCATGTCTGCCAAACACCTCAGAACCTCATTCTGAATCCCTTTGCTTGTATATTTTGCATTATGAATGGAAGTCAACCTTTTTTTCACAGTTGTGTCATGCTTAGCTATTGTTTCTAGGATTGCCATGAAGTTCCCTTTATTATCTGACTCTGCAGACTCATCGTGTCCTCTTTGTGCAATGTTTTGTGTGGCTGTAAGTAGTAGTACTTTATTGTTTTAATATTGTCCCCATTTTCTTGAACCGGTTTGTTGTGTTCCTTGTTTAGGGCATTTACCAGTGTTGCATTACTTTTTACAGCTTTCTGATAGTCTCTCCATGTAATCATTGCTTGTTTGTGCCGCTCAGAACTTGCATGAATTGCAAATCCCCCCTCTTTGTAAGTTGCCTTCTTCCAGTTGTTAAAACCCAAATGTGAATCAAATACAGTCAGACTTTGGGAGGGCTAAAATGCCTGCAGACGTAACAAAACACAGTCTGATTCTTTTGAATATTCAAGGCAGGGGTGGATATGGTACAAGGCCGCCTTGAAGCTCCTCCTCCGGTCCCCCATCAGAGTTCTTGGGTATATGTTCATCATTGGCCCCTCTCAGGATTTGCTGATATCTGCCAAAGAAAAATATATAGAATTAAAAGTATCTATTTGGGTAATTTGAGATATACCATTGCCATCAGGCAACTTCTGAAATCCATCTGATATCTATATCACAAGCCCAACAGCATGTTAAATAAGAATTCATTTCAATCACAAACCGACTCATTTCTATACACCATTTAAACGGACTAATTGCACTGCTTTACAACCACAGATTTATTCAACATCACAAACCTGACGGTCCACTGCTTGCGGACACACGTGGCTCCTCTGTTGGTGTCTCACTCTCAGCATCTGTCTCACTTTCCTGCTCTACTATGCCTTCACTCGCAGCCTCTACCCCAATTTGTCTCACTTTCCTGCTCTACTATGCCTTCACTCGCAGCCTCTACCCCTATCTGTCTCACTTTCCTGCTCTACTATGCCTTCACTCGCAGTCTCTACCCCAATCTGTCTCACTTTCCTGCTCTACTATGCCTTCACTCTCAGTCTCTCCAATGGACAGGTCTTCCTGCTCTCTGCTCTCTCTACTGCTGAACCATCTGGCTCTGTCTCACTGTCTGCCTTGTCTTTTCTTTGGAAGATCATGATGTCCTTCTTTCTCTTCATTTTTGGTGAAAACTAAAGAGCAAAAGCAATGGGGACCACGCGTATTAATTCATTTACTTAAAATAACTGACTTGTTAGGTAACTACCTTTATGTCTAACCGTTTTACGTTACAATGCGTGTGGTTTAAGTAAAAACACTCAGCACCATGAGTTTGTTGATCATATATTTTATCCTTTTTCATACTGCCACAAAGTAACAAACGGCCAGGTTAAGATAAGCTGATCTTACGTTACACTTCTGTAATGCATTTAATACAAATACAACATATTACCAATTTTACTCGCCTCTATATTCCGTTCTTTGTGCTTGAACTATAATATTCGTGCGGAATTTCTTACAACTTCTGAATAGAAAAAAACTTGCAGTTGCATGTGGTACGATACTGTTGTGTTCCGCCTAAAGCCGTCCCTCTAGAAAATGTGTGGGTTAAATGAGTGTTCCGCGTTGCCACTTTCTAATAACGGATTTAAACAAATAACGATAGCAAAAATTTGTTATGTAAAAATTATTTCATAATCCACATTTAGGAGGTCCAAAATTGTTGTCACAGGGGCACTAACCCCCCCCCCCCCCAGTACCGCTAGTGGTGTTGCTGCCATTATATGTTGTTGTTTTAGGTCTCTCTTTGTTTAGTGTTGTGGTGTCTCTCTTGTCGTGATGTGTTTTGTCCTATAATTTATTGTACATTTTTAATCCCAGCCCCCGTCCCCGCAGGAGGCATTTTGGTAGGCCGTCGTTGTCAATTAGAATGGGTTCTTAACTGATTTGCCTAGTTAAATAAATCAAAACTATTATTCATGCATTGATTTTATGATTGATTTACGATAGGCGGCAACAACGAACAAGTACTAACAGTAGAAGAAGATACCTCACGTGCTTCCGCTTCCGGGTTCTGAATTCAGAACGTCGTGTGAACGCCGCGCTAACATAAAGTTTGTTCACAGCGGCTTGGATTTATTATGTATTTCAATCTTTTAATATTAATGTTTTAGAATATAATTGATATAAGAGGATATATTTACCTGGTAAGGACGAAATCGTCTGGTTGGTAAGTTGATCTCACCGCACGGGGGAATCAGACAGTTGTAGCTTGCTAGCTAGCTACAAGAGTTCAATGCTAGCTAGTAGTTGAGACAGCTAGCAAGTTAGCTAGTAGTTGAGCCCTAACTAGTTAGCCAACACTGGCAAAAATCTGTGTTGACAGGTGAAATGTGAATAGGCAAGGGAAACAAAAACAGCAAATGTTTGTTAACTTGGCAAGCAAACTAATCATAACTTTTAGTAGCTAACTTAACGTTAGCTGGGCAGATACAGGTGACACTGGTCTGTTTGTCAACTTTGCTGATCACCTATCCATGCCACTAAGGTTAACGTTAGCTACTTGGCTAGCTAAGAAGTTTGTATGTTTCTGTGTGTTTGTTTGTTTACCGACTACCATTGTGTTTTAGACGATGTCTCTTCCTAAACGGGAGGTGGAGGAGCTACGGCCCTGGGTGGAACGGACCGTGAAGAAGGTGCTGGGGTTCTCTGAGCCTACTGTCGTTACTGCGGCCCTGCACTGTGTAGGCAAGGGCCTGGACAAGAGGAAGACCACAGGTGTGCGAGAGGGGGATTATGAGGGCAGTTGGTGTGACATGTTACACTGAAATTATGGCAGAAAAGCTGTGTTGTACGCTGTCTATCTGTTTTGTTAGCCTATTTTTCCAGAACGTCTGTTTTTTTTTGTGGGTCTGACTCAAATAGATAACTGTTCAGCAGTCTTTAAATGTTGTATTTGACCCTTGACTCCTAACCTTTGACCCATTAGACCAGCTGCGTCCATTCCTGGATGAGTCTGCCGGTGGGTTCGTGGAGAGACTGTTTGAGGCCCTGGAGGAGAGCCGCAATTCCCGTGGGAACAAGGGTGCTGGGGAGAGGAACCGCAAGAGAGACCTGAAGGTAGACCTCACCACACACCACATGTAGCTAGCTACCTACATGTTTAGACCATGGAGATGGAACACATTAACCTGTATCCTGTAACCAGTAGCTACCTACATGTTTAGACCATGGAGATGGAACACATTAACCTGTATCCTGTAACCAGTAGCTACCTACATGTTTAGACCATGGAGATGGAACACATTAACCTGTAGCCAGTAGCTACCTACATGTTTAGACCATGGAGATGGCACAGATATCAGAAGGGTTTGAATCGGTGTAAATGATAGGCTAGGTGAGTTTCTACCATTATCAGAGATTTCAACTCAGTAACTCGTTTATCTACAGAAAGTTATTGTCTCAAGGATTAATCTTTATTATGTTAGTGTCATAAATATCTCCCCTGGGAGCAGGAAACAGTGAGTGGATATTCCCCAGGAGGTTGTTTAAATTACTCATTGCATTGGTTAGATTGCTTGGCTGTGCCTCTGGCTAAGCCTCAGGCCATTGCCACCTACTGATGTTCCCCCAGGATGTGTTTGGTGATGAGGTGGAGGTGGGTGCGAGGCGGGAGGTCCCCGAGGCAGGAGATGGTGTGCCGGTGAAGAGGAAACGTGTCCCCCGCTTCGAGGAGGTGGAGGAACCAGAGGTCCTACCTGCACCCCCTACTGAGAGCCCTGTCATGCTCACTAAGATACAGGTAGCCAGACACACACACACAGAGAGACTCACATACACACTGTTTCCCATATGAAACACACATGTACCAAGATCCTGCTTCACATACAGACGTGTCACGATCCTTGTGAAATGAATCAATGTGTTCATTCCCCCTCTCTCTTTTCTCAGATCAAACAGATGATGGAGGCTGCCACCAGACAGATAGAGGAGAGGAAGAAACAGCTGAGCTTCGTCCCAGTGTCTTCCCAGCAGGTGAGACTAATCTTCCTCCACTCTCTCCCTCTCTTGAAGGATTGGCTGTCTTTTCCCCTCCTTATAAATGAAAAGTGCAGATGTCTGACAGATATTGTGTACTTGTGTTGTTACTGTCTCATCACAATCTCCTGTCCCCCTCCAGAGGCTGCCCCTGCCCACTCCCCAGCCAGACCCCCCCTTCGCCTCTCATCTTCTCCCCGCTCCCTCTGCCCCCTCCTCGGGCTCGGCCCAGTCCATCGCTCCCTCCCAGGCAGCTACTTTCATGAACGATGCCATCGAGAAGGCTAGGAAGGCTGCAGAGCTGCAGGCCCGCATCCAGTCGCAGTTAGCCATGAAGCCTGGTATACTGGGAGCCATTGGGAACACTGGAGGACCTCATAACCTGGTGGCGCTGGCCAACCTACACGCCATGGGGATAGCACCACCGTGAGTATAGCATACACCACAGACCCAACTTTAGACACTTCCACAAATGCATGTCATACTACAGGGATGCTTAACACATATATGTCATCTGATTTTGTGTGTGTGTTGGGTGTAGGAAGGTGGCGGAGGCCCGTGAGTCAAACAAGCCGGCCCCTCTGATTCTTGATGATATGGGTCGGACCGTGGATGCCAGCGGCAACGAGGTGGAGCTAACACACCGCATGCCCACCCTCAAAGGTACAACACTCTCCTCTACTGTCACAATCAGCATGCTCTATTCCCCGATCTTCAGTCACCTGTCTGACTGTTCATTCATCACCTCTCCATCCACAGCTAATATCTGACTGTGTTGATTCATCTCCTCTCCATCCACAGCCAATATCTGACTGTGTTCATTCATCTCCTCTCCATCCACAGCTAATATCTGACTGTGTTCATTCATCTCCTCTCCATCCACAGCTAATATCTGACTGTGTTCATTCATCTCCTCTCCATCCACAGCTAATATCCGTGCGGTGAAGAGGGAGCAGTTCCGACAGCAGTTGAAGGAGAAGCCTGGCGAGGACCTGGAGTCCACTATCTACTTTGACGGGCGTGTTAACATAGCACCCGCCCAGCGAGCCAAGAAGGGCTTCAAGTTCCATGAGCAGGGACGCTTTGAGAAGATCGCCCAGAGGATCAGAACTAAGGTACCAAATCTGACCCGTCACCTTTCACCTCTCACCATAGCCTTTTATTATTTTGAAAGTGTTTCACAACAATTGATCAATACACAGAGAGGAAAAAACTATTTGTAGAGTGTAACATTAACTGCAAAATGGAAATTAAACAACCAAAACCACTTCTGTCACCTGTCCAGGCCCAGTTGGAGAAGCTGCAGACAGAGATCGCCCAGGCAGCCAAGAAGACTGGGATCCAGGCCTCCACCAAGCTGGCCCTCTTTGCCCCCAAGAAGATGCTGGGGGACGGGCAGGTACCCATCATTGAGTGGTGGGACTCGTACATCCTCCCCTCCAACATTGACCTGTGAGTCTTTACACATTTAATCCCCACTTTACTAGCTCAATATAGTCATCCTAACATCTATATCCAAGTTGTATACCTTTTGAAGAATTGTCATAAGTCCTCCACCGTTTTCCAGATTTCTTGTTGTGCTGATCACATCTCTTCTCTCTCAGATCCACAGAGACCAATTTTGTGGCGATGGAGTTGTTTGGAGTCACAAACCTGGTGGAGCACCCTGCTCAGATCAGCCCCCCAGGTAACCACACACATCCCTTCTTTGATGTTACTTTTATGTCAAGCTCCCAATAAGGGCTCCTGGATATTAGTCAGTGGGTTAGATTCATCTCACCCGGCTGCCTGTTTAGGCGTGTTTTGCATGGGCTGAAAGTTGACTGTGTTCTATTTGGAACGGGGCTGCCGCCCAGGTGTGACCCAGGGGACCTGTTCAAGCCCACGGCGAAGTCGGCTCAAAACAAAAGTGACCTAATTAAGCGTGTGGAGTAATGACTAGGATTCTGTTTTCACATGACAAAGAGATTGGTTTTTGATAGAAACCCTTTATCTGCCTTTCCAGATAAACTAGTTTGAAAATTCAAACATATTTTATGGAAAAGAGATGTCTGTTTCTGAACGATGCCGCCTTGTTGACAACCTGACCGAGAGGAATAGATTACTGTTCAGTTTGAGAAGGCAGCTCTAAGTGTTGGTCTCCTCTCTCCAGTGGACACAGACAAGCCAGGAGTGACTCTGGGAGTGTACCTGACTAAGAAGGAACAGAAGAAGCTGAGGAGACAGACTCGCAGGGAGGGACAGAAAGAGCTTCAGGAGAAGGTCCGACTGGGGCTCATGCCCCCCCCAGAACCTAAAGGTAGGATAGAGACCAGGGCTGTTGAAGTAATGCTGCTTTTCTTTTCTCTTCAATTTGAAGTTTTACTGAGTGGTAGTCCTGTTTGAGGCCTGTGTTCCTCTCCTCCCCGTTTCAGTGCATCTCTGACCTTGTGTGTTTGTCTCGTCAGTGCGCATCTCTAACCTGATGAGAGTGCTGGGTACAGAGGCAGTACAGGATCCCACTAAGGTAGAGGCCCACGTCAGAGCACAGATGGCCAAGAGACAGAAGTAAGTCAAACCACTACACATTCCCCTCTTTTCTCTTACCCCTCCCTCATCTATTAACCCATTTCTCCTCGCTCTCTCTCCCCCCTCTTTTCTGCCTCCCATCTATGACTGCTCCAATTTCACCCACTTCCTGACTCGCCATTTCTGTCCTCTCCCACCATAACCATCTGTCTGTGTGTTTGTCCTCAGGGCCCATGAGGAGGCAAATGCAGCCCGGAAGCTCACAACCGAGCAGAGAAAAGAGAAGAAGGTGAAGAAGCTGAAAGAGGACCTGAGTCTTGGAGTTCACATCTCAGTCTATAGGTGAGTTAGGGTTTGTCTCTGGATAGCGTAAGGTTTTGTGTGCATGTTATAGTGTTTAGGTAAGTCTCTGTGCACATGTAACTATTTATGGCTTGGTGTGTCCGTGTGCCTTTCCTACTCATTTGTACTTGCTCGCTCACCCCCTCGTTTTCCCTTAGGATCCGTAACCTCCACAACCCGGCTAAGAAGTTTAAGGTGGAAGCTAACGCCAACCAGCTGTACCTGACTGGCACCGTGGTGCTACACCGAGACGTCAACATGGTGGTGGTGGAGGGAGGTGAGAGAGGGGAGGGGGTGAGAGGAGAGGGACCATATTAGTCTCTTTAAATGGGGTCTACTTTCACTGAGCCTGAACCATTCAAGTTGCCTTTAATTACCATGAATTACTCATGATAATCTCATAACATTTCTTATGACTTGTTGCTGTAAATGGGTTCTTCTTTACCCCAGAGTTAACTACATGAGCATGCATGTACTGTTCTCTCAGGTCCCAAAGCCCAGAAGAAGTTCAAGAGGCTCATGTTGAGCAGAATCAAATGGGAAGAACACAACTCCAAGAGAGATGGTGAGAATTTAATTTATATATACAGTACCAGTCAAAATGTTGGGCACCTCCTCATTCAAGGGTTTTTCTTTTTATTAGTACTATTTTCTACATTGCAATATAATAGTGAAGACGTCACAACTATGAAATAACAGATGGAATAATGTAGTAACCAAAAAAGTGTTAAACAAATCAAAATATATTTGAAGTCTTAGATTCTTCAAAGTAGCCACCCTTTGTCTTAATGACAGCTTTGGGCACTCTTGGCTTTCTCTCAACCAGCTTCATGAGGTATGCTTTTCTAAAAGTCTTGAAGGAGTTTCCACTGGGCACTTGTTGCCTGCTTTTCCTTCACTCTGCTGTCCAACTCATCCCAAACCATCTCAATTGGGTTGAGGTCGCGTGATTGGAGGCCAGGTCATTTGTTAAAATCAAATTTAATTATATAGCCCTTCTTACAACAGCTGATACATCAAAGTGCTGTACAAAAACCCAGCCTAAAACCCCAAACAGCAAGCAATGCAAGTGTAGAAGCACGGTGGCTAGGAAAAACTCCCTAGGAAGAAACCTGGCTATGAGGGGTGGCCAGTCCTCTTCTGGCTGTGCCGGGTGGAGATTATAACAGAACATGGCCAAGCTGTTCAAATGTTCATTAATGACCAGCATGGTCAAATAATAATAATCACAGTAGTTGTCGAGGGTGCAACAAGTCAGCACTTCAGGTGCTGAACAGTTGAAACTGGAGCAGCAGCACGGCCAGGTGGACTGGGGACAGCAAGGAGTCCTCATGCCAGCTAGTCCTGAGGCATGGTCCTAGGGCTCAGGTCCTCCGAAAGAGAATTAGAGAGAGCATACTTAATTTCACACAGGACACCGGATAAGACAGGAGAAGTACTCCAGATATAACAGACTGACCCTAGCCCCTCTACACATAAACTACTGGAGGCTGAGACAGGAGGGGTCAGGAGACACTGTGGCCCCATCCGAGGACACCCCCGGACAGGGCCAAACAGGAAGGATATAACCCCACCCACTTTGCCAAAGCACAGCCCCAACACCACTAGAAGGATATCTTCAACCACCAACTTAGCATCCTGAGACAAGGCCGAGTATAGCCCACAAAGATCTCCACCACGGCACAACCCAAGGGGGGGCGCCAACCCAGACAGGAAGATCACATCGGTGACTCAACCCACTCAAGTGACACACCCCTTTGATGCAGCACTCCATCACTCTCCTTGGTCAAATTACCCTTACACAGCCTGGAGGTGTGTTTTGGGTCATTGTCCTGTTGAAAAACAAATTATAGTCCCACTAAGCCCAAACCAGATGGGATGACGTATGGCTGTAGAATTAGGTGGTAGCCATGCTGTGCCTTGAATTCTAAATAAATCACTGACAGTGTCACCAGCAAAGCACCATCACACCACGACCTCCATGCATCAAGGTGGGAACCACGCATGCGGAGATCATCCGTTCACCTACTCTGCGTCTCGAAGACACGGCGGTTGGAACCAAAAAACTCATTTGGACTCCAGACCAAAACGACATGGTTTAATGTCCATAGCCTAGTGGTTAGAGAGTTGGACTAGTAATCGAAAGCTTGCAAGTTCAAATCCCCGAGCTGACAAGGTACAAATCTGTCGTTCTGCACCTGAACAGGCAGTTAACCCACTGTTCCTAGGCCGTCATTGAAAATACGAATTTGTTCTTAACTAACTTGCCTAGTTAAATAAAGGTAAATAAAAAATGTCCATTGCTCATCTTTCATGACCCAAGCACGTCTCTTCTTCTTATGGGTTTGTAGTGGTTTCTTAGCAGCAATTTGACCATGAAGGCCTGATTCATGCAGTCTCCTCTGAACAGTTGATGTTGAGATGTGTCTGTTACTGAACTCTTTGAACCATTTATTTGGCCTGCAGTTTCTGAGGCTGGTAACTAATGAACTTATCCTCTGCAGCAGAGGTAACTCTGGGTCTTCCTTTCCTGTGACGGTCCTCACGAGAGCCAGTTTCATCACAGCGCTTGATGGTTTTTGCGACTGCACTTGAAGAAACTTTCAATGTTCTTAATTTCTGTATTGACTGACCTTCATGTCAAGTAATGATGGACTGTCGTTTCTCTTTGCTTATTTGAGCTGTTATTTTCATGACATGGACTTGGTCTTTTACCAAATAGGGCTATCTTCTGTATACCCCCATCAACCTTGTCACAACACAACTGACTGGCTCATAAAATACTAAAAACAGCAACAAATCAATGCCAAGTGATTGTAATTTTTGGAAATCTGTTCACGTATTTCTAACATACGAGATGTATACAGTGGCAAAGTATGTGAACCTTTTGGAAATACCTGGATTTCTGCATAAATTGGTCATACAACTTAATCTGATCTTCATCTAGGTCATAACAATAGACACACAGTCTGCTTAAACTAATAACACACAAACAATTATACGTTTTCATGTCTTTATTGAACACACCGTGTAAACACTCACAGTGCAGGGTGGGAAAAGTATGTGAACCCTTGGATTTAATAACTGGTTGACCCTCCTTTGGCAGCAATAACCTCAACCAAATGTTTTCTGTAGTTGCAGATCAGACCTGCGCAACGGTCAGGAGGAATTTTGGACCCTCCCTCTTTACAAAACTGTTTCAGTTCGGCAATATTCTTTGGATGTCTGGTGTGAACTGCTCTCTTGAGGTCATGCCACAGCATCTCAATTGGGTTGAGGTCAGGACTCTGACTGGGCCACTCCAGAAGGCGTATTTTCTTCTGTTGAAGCCATTCTGTTGTTGATTTACTTCTGTGTTTTGGATCATTGTCCTGTTGCATCACCCAACTTCTGTTGAGCTTCAATTGGAGGACAGATAGCCTAACATTCTCCTTCAAAATGTCTTTATAAACTTGGGAATTCATTTTTCCCTCGGTGATAGCAAGCTGTCCAGGCCCTGAAGCAGCCAGCAAAGCAGCCCCAAACCATGATGCTCCCTCCACCATACTTTACAGTTGGGATGAGGTTTTGATGTTGGTGTGCTGTGCCTTTTTTTTCTCCACACACAGTGTTGTGTGTTCCTTCCTTCCAAACAAATCAACTGTAGTTTCATCTCTCCACAGAATATTTTGCCAGTAGCGCTGTGGAACATCCAGGTGCACTTTTTGCAAACTTCAGATGTGCAGCAATGTTTTTTTTGGACAGCAGTGGCTTCTTCCATGGTGTCCTCCCATGAACACCATTCATGTTTTCTGTTTTACGTATCGTAGACTCGTCAACAGAGATGTTAGCATGTTACAGAGATTTCTGTAAGTCTTTAGCTGACACTCTAGGATTCTTCTTAACCTCATTGAGCATTCTGCACTGTGCTCTTGCAGTCATCTTTGCAGGACGGCTACTCTTAGTGAGAGTAGCAACAGTGCTGAACTTTCTACATTTATAGACAATTTGTCTTACCATGGTCTGATGAACATCAAGGCTTTTAGAGATACTTTTGTGAACCTTTCCAGTTTTATGCAAGTCAACAATTCTTCATCTTAGGTTTCTGAGATCTCTTTTGTTTGAGGCATGGTTAACATCGGGCAATGCTTCTTGTGAATAGCCAACTCAAATTTTGTGAGGTTTTTTTTATAGGGCAGGGCAGCTCTAACCAACATCTCTCATCTCATTGATTGGAATCCAGGTTAGCTGACTCCTGACTCCAATTCGCTTTTGGAGAAGTCATTAGCCTAGGAGTTCATACTTTTTCCAACCTACACTGTGAATGTTTAAATTATGTATTCAATATAGACAAGAAAAATACAATTTGTTATTAGTTTAAGCACACTGTTTTGTCTATGGTTGTGACTTAGGTGAAGATCAGATCAAATTTGATCAATTTGTGCAGAAATATAGGTAATTCCAAAGGGTTCACATACTGTTTCTTGCCACTATGTGATCGTAATGTAAGCATGGTTTGAAAATGTTGTATTCAAATGTTATATCTGTATGGGCTTCTTGTGGTCAATTTGCAAATGATTTGTAATTATGTTCTGCCCCCCTGACCATCTGCTTAAGAAAACATGGGCCCATAGCTGAATCTAATTGATGATCCACGCTTTTTATTATTGTTTATATTACATAATATTTCACTGTAGTTGTTTTGGTTCTGAATCCTTTTCCTTTCTTGTCTGTCAGATCCAGATGCAGACGATGAGACCAAGAAGAACAACAGATGCAGCCTGGTCTGGGAGGTGAGTGGTTAACCATGACATCTTATTTCACTAACGCTCCAGGAGTGTAATGCATGCTTCATATAATAATCATGTTCATCTTGGACAACTGGCTTCTTTAAAATGGATTGATTGGTAACACAGTATAGACTGATCTAATCTTGTCTTTCTCTTTCTTCCCCTGCTGTTTTCTCTCCTGCCTCCATCTGTCCCCTCTCCTCCTCCTCCCAGGGCACGGCTAAGGAGCGTAACTACGGGGAGATGAAGTTTAAGCAGTGTCCTACAGAGAACATGGCTAGAGAACACTTTAAGAAGCACGGGACAGAACACTACTGGGACCTGGCTCTGAGCCAGAGCGTGCTGGAGAGCACTGATGACTGAAGGGAGAGCATCACTAGAGCTGAGGAGGATCCCTTACCACTGACCCAGGGTCCGATAGTTGTTCATCCTCATAATGGTTAGGGTTGGGAGTTATCTGATCCTGGATCAGTGGTGAAGCGCATTGTTACCTCGTGCACCAGAGACATGCAAAGGTCAGGGGTGATTCTACCCCTCTTACAGATACATTCACAACCCCCAACCCAGCCTTGTATGGCTGACTGCCTGCCTGTTATTGTGTGGTGACTTGACTTGAGACAGGGAGGGAGACTGATTGGGAGTGAGTGAATGAAAGGAAGTGCTGGTTAGTGAATGGATGAGGGCGAGGTCGTAGATTAGGAGGGATATATGGTGTGTGTATAGATATTATTGAGCGAGGTGTACACTGTTCTGCAATCACATTTTGTGGAAGAGTTGATAACTGTGAGACCATCTTTCTAGCAGTTAGGGTGTCATTCAGGCTGTCAGTTGCTGTGTGTCAGTGTTTAATACTACGTCTGACATCTCTCCAGTGTGTGAGTGTTCTATAGCTTGCTATTGGCTTTTCTACCTGACTACAGTTCCTGAGTAAACCCAGCTGTGGTCCAAATACAGTTCTGAAATATTGCCGCAATGTACTATTCCCAAGCAAAAGTCCTGTTTCGAATAAACAAAAACCAACCTATCAACGTAGAAGTAACTAAAGACTTTGATACGTATGAGATCGTACATTTCACTATGGTTTGTCATGTTTTTGGCCTTTTGTTGTATTTTTAAAGAAAATTGATACAATTGTTTTTAGTGGAATGACCACATTTAGTGGAATGACCACATTTAGTCAAGTATTGACTGACCCAAAATTGTTTTATTTTCTTTAGATGTTTGTTTTGGATAAAGTGTCTTCCCTGAATGTTTGATCCTGTATATGTTGCCAATAAACACATGCAGGACAATACACTTTGTAATGGAAAAATGAAAGCTTTATACATTTGTGCACTTTTTTCAAATATTTTCAGCTGCTGCATTGGATTTGTAACACAGTGAGAGGTGACATTTTATAATGCTTGCGATTGGATGCAACCAACTTTAAACATACAGGCAGGCCCCTTTCGGGTTGTAAATATTGGTCAGACTGTTGGAGTTGCCTGCCCTTCCAACTGTTATTAGGTCAGTTTTCAGAATCTGACCCTAGATCTGTAGGCGTGTCTCCTCTCGCCTGTCTGGCACACTTTTGCTACCTTCATGACTCATTGCGGTGTCCATGTCTGCAGTACCAGAGAGGACTGGAAAAATGGCGGCGGGTTCTGGAGCTGTTAGCGGCCATGGTGGCCGCGGCGCTTTGGAGGCCACCCTGGACCGCAGATTCCAAGGAGTATCCAACACTATGGAGTCTATACAGGGACTGTCGACCTGGTGCATTGAAAATAAAAAGTATCACAGTCTTATCGTTCGGTACTGGATGAAGTGGCTCAAGAAATGTGAGTAGCTAACGTTAGCTTGTCATTCGTTAGCTAACTTCCCTGCTACTATACACACTTTAGCTAATCAATTATGTTGCTCATGTGTTACCGAAAAATGTTGACGCCATAAAGTTCATGCATAGCTAAAATAAGTGTCCTTATAGTTAGCTGCCTTGCAAGTTAATGTAACTAACTAGTGATAGTAAAGTAGTTAGTGCCTACCAGTAGCTGCAGTTCAACATATCGTTATGTATATTAACGTTAGCTAGCGACGTGTGATCAATTTAGTTTGCTCGAACCTGACCTGTCTGCACATATGGTTCGACATTGCGCCTGTTTTGTGCACGCGCTATGTTTTTGCAGAACTGCAGAGGATAGAGGAGCCAGGTAATTAGCTAGCTATCTAGCCAAACTATCAAATGTGTTTGAACTAGAGTTAAAATGGGGGTAGTGTTGACAGAGCACAGGTGATACATGTTGCTGGGTAAGTAAGTGGGCTGAAAAACCGGCCTTTAGGAAGAAATCTGGGTTAGGCCCAGGGTCGATTGTATGGTTGTTTTAACGGGGTGGCAAAGAGGGGGGCAACATCAGTCGTGTGGCCATGGGAAATTAGCGAATTGTATAACAAAACGCGTTAAATTGGCTTAAAATACGACGCATTGCATAACTGTGTCAGACCCGCCGGCAAACGGGTGGCTAGCTGGGTTAGTATCGACAAAAGCATTCAAGAGAGGAACAAAGTACGTGTTCTTTTTTTTGGGGGGGGGGGGGGGGCATATTTTCCTCATGATTCGTCAACTCACACACAGTTGCTGTCCTGCACATCGGTTCACTGCATTCTGTATGTGTCTTGACCAATCAGATTAGGGAGATCACAGGCCGGGCACAAGGCGCAAAGCGCTCAGCACTTTCCTGCATAGGTCTATTTATTTAGTAAATGTGATAGCACATCAGCCCCGAGAGACACAAGCAAAAACTCTTAACATGGATGTTGCAGCATCCTACACCTAAACATTAGCGATCTGGTATGCTGTATTTGAAGAAAACGAGACGATTTCTCAGTCTGATAATCTGTAGGCTACTAACAACACACAGCCTACTATGCGCCCTATCCCCCTGGCCAGGGTAAACTAAGCTGTAACGTTATGTATTTATGGCCCATTTGTTTGCATTAGGAGAACATGTGATCAAGTTGGATTTGCATTCATACTTGGGCTGGCTAGGCTACCTAGACTTTTTCAATCCAAAGTGATTAACTGGAAATAATTAGTCAACACAATAGTGATTACATAAGAGTTTGTTTTTTATTACCATCTATAGTTGCATAGGTCTACATGATACAAACCTGTATAAAGCAACCTCAGCCCGGAGTTCTACTGTCCAATCATAGTGGTCTCCGTCTGTGTTTTTAAAACGTAATTCATATGAACAAGTACAAGGTTGCTGCAGTTTGACATGGTTTTCATCCTCCCCAGGGCCAAGAGTTTTCTGACCTGATTAGAAAAACTGGTCCCAGTATAGTCCATATAAAACCTTTTTACAACTGATTAATCACTGCCATAAGGTTTGGTGTTTTACCTGGTTAGGTTATTCTATACAATTTAAAAGCTCTAAAATGCTATTTGGGGAATGGCAAAAATAACTCCAGCCATTATCACTTTGGCTGCTGTAGCTTCATTCACCTCAGTCAATAAGGGACATGCATAACATTCTAGAACAAACACATGCCATATTCTAGAGCTACACTGGCTATACACTGGGGAAACTAGTTTAGTTTGCTGTCAAGTCAAACAGCAGTTACCTAGCAATTTTCCACCTCTGCACTGCTTTCATCAACTCAACTGAGAGAAGTCATGCTGGGCTCTCTGTCGTCCCAAAAAAGCCAGCCAGCCAATCAAACAGCCTTCCCGCCAGAACAAACCCACAGTCCTAACTCCAATCTGAGCCAGATTGACAGCGCTCTGACCCAATGAGAATGGCGGGACACTAAGGGTGGCCAATCATATTTCAGGAGTGGCTAGTGCCCTCACAATGCCCCTGGGTAGGCCTAGCTAAGATCTTCACTCCAGTGTTTGGCATAGCTATCTATATTTGTCAAACACTGGGGTTAAATTTTTAGCTAGCTAGAGTAGGCCTAGACCTAAACTTTGACTGTCATTCAATGTGTTTTTGAGGGGTTATTTAATGAAGTGCGTGGTGTGATATGTCATGGAAATAGATATGCCAGTGTTTTGTTGTTTATGGAAACGGATGTTGTCCACTTTCCTTGCCTCCAGCTATAAAGGTTTAACTGGTTTTCAACACTTTCCTTGCCTCCAGCTATAAAGGTTTAACTGGTTTTCAACACTTTCATTTCCCTGAGCAGTTTTTGTTAATTAAAAATGATTTGCACTGCAGTAGACTAAACATTTGCAAGGTTGCATGTGTTCCCATCTCTCTCTCTGTCCCTGTCATTGGCTCAACCACATGTATATCTGTTGTCTATGGTGCTGTGCTTTATGTATGATGTCCTCAAACATTCAAACTATCTTTTGAACTCAGTCAACCAAAGATAGAGTTGGTGAGTTGTAGGCTTCGTTGTCCAGGTGAAACTTTCAACTCAAATGTTTTAATTTTCACGGAATGTTGGATGGCCGTGTTAGCGGTTCCGTTCCTAGGGTTGTGTTGTAATGCAGTGTTTCCGCTGCACTCATTTAACTGTGGCGCTGCGCCCCAAAAATATGAAACATCAATATTTCTGTTGAGGCACACTTTAATGCTAGAACAGTCCAGTTAACATTTATTTTTCCCCTGCAAACAAAATGTAATGACTAGACAAATCAGATAACCGCATAGTAGAATAGTTCATCTATTTCACTCTTGAGATTAATTCATGTTATGAGTGCTATAGGGAGGGAAACCTGCATTCTGACAAATGGATGCACAACAATTCTTGCAATCGCATGGAAAAGCAGTTTTAATGGCCTTTGTTAAAAAGAGGGTGTTGTCAGCTTTCCATTCCTACTGTATGTCTTTCTTAACTCCTGAATATGTGCACCACAGGTTTTTAGCAGCATCATGGTAAAGCACATTATCACGGTAATTTGCTGTGAGTGTATAGGGGAGAGTGGGGCTAAATGTAACACAGTCCATTGTAAGGTACCTTGCTACATTATATTCACTATTTATGCACGTTTTTTGAGACATACATTTCACTAATAGGATGCGAACTAGTTAAAAGATTACATTTGGGATCTAGCTAATGATTAGCCCAATAGGGTAAATGCAGATAAGCAACCCTATGCTTCAGCCTATTTATTTATAGCCACTATGCTGCATCCGTTGGGCTACAGGTGATAATGCTTAATGCTAATAGCATACCTGATAATATGGACCATGCATACACTATATGCATGGTCAAATATGTTAAAATAATAGTTAATCATTTGAACTATGTTATTGGGTCTCCCCCCAATGCAAAAAAAATATTCCAGAGGAAATATTGTAATGTGTTGCATGACCAACTGGAAATAACTAACTGTTGGTTAATCTCAGTCACGTGTTTCTGCTATGAGATTGAGAAAACATATAAGTGTTTATTGTTTACAGCAGTAGGTGTGATGTTCTGTTTCTGAACACATACCTTTTTTCCACTTGCAAAATGAATCCTACTGTACCTGAGCTGGTGCAGGTAGTGGTACATATTTTACCACTACAACTTGAGTTCATCGCGGTTTGCTTTGGAAGGCTTAAAGCGTGCTAATTAGGTACCCAAAATATCTGGTCCTTGCATATCTGGTCCTGGCAGGGAGTTCTGTGTTGGGTCAGGAGGAACCAATTTCTGCAAATGGGCTGTCTCTCTTAGAGGTACGCTAAGCCTAATGCTGTCGTAATGCCAGTTGACATGCATCATTTGCCCATGATTGCTATCTGATGGTTCACGTGGCATCGCAGTCTGCCTGGCCAAGCAGACTGCGAGTGTTGGAAATTGCCAAATCACCTCACAATACCATATTATCAGCATACTTTGGCGCCAATACTTTTCGTGTTGCGATGTTGATACTAAGATTTTGTTGCGATTTGAAGTTCCAAAGATATTGCTCACCATATGTCCGCTGCAGAGGCACTAGAGGACCATGAGAGTTTTGATCAGTCATGGAAATAAGTGCTGAAAACAATTGGTTCCCTATTTAAAATTATTGAGAACAAGCTATAGTTTTGTTGCAGGTGCAGCCAACTAGCCAAAAATAATATTGCCACGTTGTCAAAACGGTAATAAATATAATCAAAAAGAATATCCTGATATGTAACTATAAATATCCCCCCCATCACTATGGCTTTGGAGGTTGAAATTTTAAACCCCCAGACGTGGCCCTGAGTGTGTCTATGTTCGTTGGTCTGTGTCCACCTAGACTACGGTGTCGGCTGTAGTAGAACAGTGATGCTCAGTCACACTCCTGTGTGTGCAACAGGTGTTCCATCCAAGGCCCCACATTTACACCCAATCACATGTCCTAGTCCATAATCATTCTGCAATATTCTCAACTGAAGATTTGCAATATAGCTTAGGCCAGGGAAGGAAGCTGGGACCCTGTTGCCATTGAAAGCGATTGTTTATTTGATATTTTGAACTGTTTCCCCTTCCCCACCACTCCGACTTAGTTAGGCCTAGACTTAGTTAGGCCTAGACTTAGTTAGGCCTAGACTTAGTAAGGCCTAGACTTCAGCAAGTTCTATTTTTTGACTCCAGGATCTTTTCGAAGAAGAGTCGTTTCATGTAATGAACTTAGGATATGAATTAGAACTCATTGTTACATTCATTGAATATCTTGGGGCTCGATTCAATCCACAGTGCTAGGCAAGTCAGTTAACATGTTCTTATTTACAATGACTGCCTACCCCGGCCAAACCCGGACCACGCTGGGCCAATTGTGTGCTGCCCTATGGGACTCCCAATCACGGCCGGATGTGATACAGCCTGGATTCGAACCAGGGACTGTAGTGACGCCTCTTGCACTGAGATGCAGTGCCTTAGACTGCTGCTCCCCTCGGGAGCCCATGCTGTTTGGTTTGCGTACTGTAGACAGCAGAGCTGGTTGTTTACTGTTCTGTGCTCAGTCTTCATCTCTTCTTCCCCTGATTGAATACTTTCCAACTCATCCTCCCTGAATGCATCTTCCCATGGGGAGTCAGGGGGGACGTTTCTCTCTCCTTTGACTTGACAACCTTTCCCCACTTAGACTCAACTGAGATGTATGAAAGGCTTCTGTATTGTTATTTTATGTTAAAGTGGTAATGCATCTGTTTATTTTGTTACCATTTACTAAGATATATACCCTACTTAGTTGGTTTACACTAGTTATCACAGCTGTCCTGCACAAGATGTTGAGGCTGTAGGGCGTAGGCTAATATCACTTTCAGTTTATCAACTGGTTTCAATGACCCTAATTGATATTGTGGGACTCGTACATACCGTTTCTAGTCTTGTCTGCATCAGAACCTGATCTGTGTTTGATTTGTCTGTTTTCCCTACTCCATCAGCTGTCACTTTGAAATACCTTAACTCTGGGTGTGCAGGCTTTTGAATGTATGGCGTTCTCCAGCTTTGAGTCATTTACATTTTTTTTAATTACATGAATGTCATGAACGTTGTCTTGTGTCAGAGTGTGACAACGCTGTCTGCTGAAAACAATGTGTCATGAATGAATCGGTGGCGGTGCTGAACATTATTATTGACATTGTGACTACCGTGTTGCATGCTGCATCTTTGAACATGTTCAAATAGATCTTCATATATTCAGGGAGGGAGACTTTATATTGCTGTGTTTTTCCCCCAACAACCAGGCTTCATTTATGTTGGACTCCATTTACCTGCATGACAAGCCTATTTGTTTTCCATGTCTTAGCCTTGCCTGTAACACAGGGCTTCAGTTGGAGAAGTTGTCAGTTGAAAAAAGTGTGCACTGCAGTAATGATGTTTTGTCTGTGCGTTAATTATGCATTAGATAGATGTCATGACAAGCTGATATTCACTTTTCTGACTGTCACTTCGTAAAAGCACGGCATTGTTTATCATTTCAGTGAAGTTTCCCATCAACACTGGTTGGTTTTGCTATATTTCCAGAATTGATTAGCAAATGCATGCATGAGCTAATATGACTTCCACAGGGCAGTCTAGGTTTAGGCTGGTCATCCACAGGGCAGTCTAGGTTTAGGCTGGTCATCCACAGGGCAGTCTAGGTTTAGGCTGGTCATCCACTGGGCGGTCTAGGTTTAGGCTGGTCATCCATGGGACTAGGGTGGTCTACGCTCAGGCTGGTCAAGGTTTTTGATGTGGTTAAACATCAGGCTTCTGAGGACCCACTAACCCTGTTCCTCCTCCACCTATTCTTCTTCTTCCCTGTCTTCCTCTCCTCCTTCTCTCCATCAGCGGACACCAACCACCGTCTGAATCTGTTCTATCTAGCCAATGATGTAATACAGAACTGCAAGAGAAAGAACGCCATCGTCTACCGCTCAGCCTTCGCTGAGGTGCTCCCCAACGCTGCACTAATGGTCAAGTGAGTGAACTGCTCTGGATTATATGAATATTGTGAGGCACATCCTAACTTCCATTTGAGGCATGTTTTAATTGTCAATGGGGAGACTAAGTAAACATCTGATTTAGGTGGAAGTTAGGATGAGCCCTTGTATGATGACATTGACCACCAATCTCTTGCTGACTGAATCTGTGCCCTTCTAAGCTCTTGCCCTTTGACCTGTTGTCTTGCCAGAGACCCGAAGGTGCGTAAGTCAGTGGAGCGAATCTTCACTATCTGGGAGGAGAGAAACGTCTATCCTGAGGAACTCATCACTCAGCTCAAAGCCAACCTGGCCAAGAAGGAGAGAGAGAGGGAGAAAGAGAAGGCTAAAGAGATGCCTCCTCCGCCAGGTCAGTCTCCTATGCTCCTATTTCTTTCTCTCCTCACCATCTTTTCCTTTTGCTGTGTCTCTCTATTTCTGTAACCTCTGGGTCTATATGAGTCAACAGGTCAGTGTGTTGTGTTGTGGTTTTGTCCTGTAGCCCCAGTCAACCCCAAAGCTGCCCTGAAGTCCAAGATTGTGGCTGATTTCATAGTAAGTGTATTTTTTTCTGTCCTCTGCTAAATTGCTTTGACCCTTTTAAAGGGGTAATCTGCAGTTGCTACATCAATTTGTGGTTTTGATAAATTAATGATTTGTACCCATTGATTCTTGCAGAATATAACTTTTATAAATGCCTCATGAGCTTAGTTCAACTGTCACACCCCATCAGAACCCCAAATATAAGCTTGTTTTACTCCAATATTTGTAAACAACAAATGTAAATGTACACTATAATGTTGATATCATGGATGGCCAGTCCTTGTATCCATAGCTCTGTCTATGAATTTGAGTGGTTACTTTTCTTCAGCCCTATCCCTCAGCTTTTTACCCAAACAGTGGCGGGGATGATGCTTTATTGTTTCAACTGATGATTGGCCCTTGATGGAGATGCACACAATAATACTATTTTCCTCCTTCCCCACGCCCTCCTTCTTTCCTTCCCCCTCTCTCTCCAGCCCCAGTCGTTCATCGAGCAGCTGGCAGGCTTCAAACGGGTGGTGGAGGAGGAGGAGCTGAGGGAGACCCAGCTGACAGCTCTCAGAGTGGACGTCTGCAGCACGGAGGCCCTCAAGAGACTCAAAGGTCAGTGGTCAGAACAGGGATAAGGCCAGGCTTCCTGCCTAGGGCTGTTAAGGTGACCGTATTACCGCCACACTGGCAGTCAAGAGTTGTCATGACTGCAGTCAAATTCCACGTGACCGTTGAATCAAAGTAACTAGGCGTCTCCAAAACTGCGCTCTGATGTCCCCTATAGTCAGTAGTAGCCTACCAAACGTGCTAATGGCCTGGTACTCCGCGCTCTATTGACCCTCAAATCACTCAATGCAATGGAAAATCAAATGGAACCCTGGCGTTAAGAGTTTGAGGGGAATAGGATCACCTGTTGTGTAGCTAGAGTCAGCTCATAGCTGGTTGATGCATAGAATAAAGTACATGTTCCTATAAGCCCATGTTGCACAACATTTCTATAGGCTATGCTATTCAATTGCGTGAGAAAAGAGTTTTGATGGCCTCTAATAAAAAGTGGAGAATCCCATCATCTTTCTATAGTCTAGGCCTTCTATATTTATTTCTCAACTTTCCTAATATTAAGCACATTGTACAGAGTAGCCCTCCTGAGTGGTGCGGCGGTCTAAGACTGATCAGTGATAGAGGCATCACTACAGATCCGGGTTCGATCCCGGTCGTGTCGTAGCCCGGCTGCGACCGGGAGACCAATGAGGCGGTGCACAATTGGCCCAGCGTCGTCTGGGTTAGGGGAGGGTTTGGCCGGCTGGGATATCCTTGTCCCATCGCGCTCTAGCGACACCTTGTCGCTTTGCGGTGTTATCTCCGACATATTGGTGCGGCTGGCTTCTGTGTACTCTTGTTTAAATGACTTATTTTACTCTTTTCCTCCGTCCATCTCTACCCCAGACAAGGCCGGAGGGAACAAGTTTGCCAAGGACTTTGAAGAGGGCAGTCAGAAGCTGCAGGAGTTTGTCAGTTTCCTGGAGAACCAGATGCCTGTAGGGCCCCCTCTACTGGAGGCTCTAGGAAACGCAGACGTCTTCTATGAGATGCAATACAAGGAAGTTAAGATCGTGGCCAGCGTGAGTATCAACCAATCATTCATGCAATCAATCTGATCGTCATCTATCAAATAAATAATCTAATCAAAATCTTATACATCTAATTCTATGGTTCTAATTTTCAAGGCCTACAAAACCTTTGCCAACCGCGTGGTCAACCTCAAACGTAAACTGGATGCCCTCAAGTCCTCCCTTCCCGGTCCCGAGGACTCTCCCATCCCCTCCCCCTCTGAGGACGCTCCCTCACCCACCGGCTCTGACTCCCCCTTCCTGGGGCTGGGAGGAGGCCGAGGGGATAGGCTGGGCTTTGACCCGGACCTGGATGGGAGTGCCATGGACGAGAGGGACATGGGGGTTGTGAGAGAGGGGGACAACAGAGATGTGGAAGACATGGATCTGTCTGAGGAGGACATGGAGACAGCCAACACAGGTGAGATGGCAGTAGGGAATTCTCAATGAGACTAAACCTTGTCAAAATAAACACGCTAACCTCTTGTCAAAATAAACACGTTAACCCTTTGTCAAAATAAACACGTTAACCCCTTGTCAAAATAAACACGTTAACCCCTTGTCAAAATAAACACGTTAACCCCTTGTCAAAATAAACACGCTAACCCCTTGTCAAAATAAACACGTTAACCCCTTGTCAAAATAAACACGTTAACCCCTTGTCAAAATAAACACGCTAACCCCTTGTCAAAATAAACACGTTAACCCCTTGTCAAAATAAACACGCTAACCCCTTGTCAAAATAAACACGCTAACCCCTTGTCAAAATAAACACGCTAACCCCTTGTCAAAATAAACACGCTAACCCCTTGTCAAAATAAACACGCTAACCCCTTGTCAAAATAAACACGCTAACCCCTTGTCAAAATAAACACGCTAACCCCTTGTCAAAATAAACACGCTAACCCCTTGTTTCAATCAGCAGAGAAGCAGTCGTCATCAGCCACCGTTTCCAAGGTGACCAGCTCCAAGACCGCAGCGAAACCCGCCCCTGTCACACTCATTCGAACCTCCACCGAATCCCCTCTCAAAAAGGCAGCCTCGTCTACCCCCACGCCAGTGACCCCCAGCACCCCTACAAGCGCGGGTGTGAGTGGTCCTAGCTGTCCGACCGCTCCTCTGGGAATGAACCTGGCCAATGTGGACCTGGGCAAGATCAGCTCCATACTGAGCAGTATCACATCAGCCATGAAGAACACAGGTGTGTGTCTGTACTTGGCAAGATAAGCAGAGTTAATATATGAATTCTGTGACACACTGGTACAGAAATGTTATAACATGTTTGCATAAGATTGTTTTCTCTCTGTGTGTCTCTGTCTCTCTCAGCAGCCAGCCCTGTGTCTCGCCCCTCCCCTGGAACTCCCACCACCCCCTCTGGCCAATCATCTTCCTCCAAAACCCCAGTTGGCCCCACCCCTCCTAGCCCAGCCCTGGCCAGCATCCTGTCCAGAGTGAACGTCACCCCTGAAGGCATCCTCAACGCCCTGTCAAAGACCCAAACACAGAGTGAGACACACATAAGATAGTAAACCAGACAGGCAGATTTATAGACAGACTTTGAGATGGGAAATGCAAGGCTTCTGTTGGAATTGTTTTGGGGGGCACTTTTTATGTTGAGTAACTTGTGTATCTGCTGGTGTAATTATCTCCACCCACCCCACTTTCTCTCTCTCTCTCCCCTCTCTCGTTTCTTTCCATCTTCTCTTCTCTCTCCTCAGGTCTGTCCTCTCTGCTGAGGTCTGGTAGCTCCTCCTCCTCTGCCCCCTCCTCCCATGCCTCCCCAGACTCCTCAGCAGCCAAGGGCCCCCCCACACCCACCACTCCTAGCAACACCAAACCCCCCCTGACCAACAGTCTCAAACGAGACACACCTGAGAGGAGCAGAGGAGCCAGGGATTGGGAGAAAAACCGAGAGGCCTCCCCTCCTCCTCCTCCTCCTCCTCCCTCTCTCCCTAGCCGCTCTGTCTCTCCTCCCAGCCTAGAGTCTAAGATCAACCGTTTCCTCCAGGGGAACCCAGGGTTCAGTCTGGGCCTGGGAGATGGGAGCCCTCTGCTGGGGGGAGACGGGGTAGATGGGACCCCTGTCAGGGATGAGAGCGGGGGCACCCCCACCCAGGACGAAATCATGGACACACCAGGGGGTGTCTCCTCCGACCCCCTTGGCCTCAACAGTGACCCCAAGAGCTTAGGCTCATCCATAGGTCATGATCTTTCACCCACGGCCTACCGCAGTGACCCTTGGGACGCCGTCATCACCCCAACAGGAAGCAGCAGCGACGTGGACTTCCTCTCTTCCTCTTCTCGTTTCCAAGGCTACGGAGCGGGGAAGAAGGCCGCCAAGCTGAAGGAGGAAGATTCGAAGAGGAAGATTAGCTCTTCATCACTGGGAAGCAGCAAGGTGAAGAAGGATGGACAGAACAGTCACGGGAAGAGTCACGGGAACAACAGATCAGTCGAAGGAGAGAGGAGAGAGTCCATAGGTTCTCGCAAGACCAGCAGCGGGTCAGAGGAGGGAGGAATGAGTGGGACGAGGGATGAAAAGGGAAAGAGGAGAGGAGAGGATGGTGGGGGCTCATCTGACGGGGAGGGGGGGCAGTACCACCGTATTGAGACGCTGGTGTCGCCTTGCACAGAGGGAGCACCTTTCCAATCACTGGGAGGCTTCTCAAACCGCCAGCCAACCGGAGAGCGCATCCAGACGGTGGAAAGTATCCGCGTGATTGGACAAGGGCTGCGTCGCGGGGGTGGAGAAGGGGGGAGGCCAGGTGGAGGAATGTGGTACGATGAGGAAGGGTACCTGGATACCCAGCCCCCCTCACCTTCCCCTCAGGGCGGCTCTGACGACATGACTTCACCCCCCATGCCTCCCCCGACCTCACACCACCACCTTCCTCCTCATCCTCATTCTAATCACCCTCCCCACCCTCATCCGCACGGCCCCCCACCCCAGTTTCAGATGCCCCCCTACCATGGGGAGAACCCCCAGGGTCCCCTCCCCTCACACCTCCACCATCACCCCCCTCCTCCCTTCTTCAACTCCCCTCCTCCACCCATCCCACGCCCTCCACCCCCTCCCATGCCCCAGCTCCCTCCACCCCCGCGCAACTTCCTCCCCCCCTCGGCAGTCATGGTAGGCGGGGTTCTAGTCCCCATTGACCGCCAACTGCCCCTCCCTCCCCAGGTCCGCCCAGACGGAGGAGACCGAGGGGGAATGGGAGGGGGACCCAGGGGGGGTAAAGGTGGTCCCACTCCCCTCATGTCCTCTCTGTTAGGGGAGCCCCCTAAGATGCCTCGTCCCGGCACAGTCAAAGAGCATTTCACTCCCCGCCACGCACCCCCTCTCCACCGCCCCGGTACCCCCGGTGCCCCGCCTCCCTTATTGGGCCGTGTCAAGGATGGCATCAACCTCCCTCCTCCACCCCCCTCCTCCACCCCTCCCTCTCCCTCAGGCGACCCCCTGCTTCCTCGCCCCCAAGCTCCTCCGCTCCAGCACCCTCCAGCTAGCCCGCCTGCCCAGCCCCGACACCCCAACCCCCACCGTCCCTCGCCGTCCCTCCTGCGCCTATCCTCCCCCAACCCCCGCCCCCCCATCAACTCCACCCCCCAGAGACCTCTACTCCACCCTCGCGGCCCCCCTGTCCACCCGCACCTAAACCGAGAGCCACCCATGTTCCGCGGGGGTAAGCGTCCTGGCCCTTCATTCGGCGGGGGCCGAGGAGGTCCCTTCTACCCCCCCAAGAGACCTTTCTTACCCCCACGCTATTGAAATGTTAACCCATGCTGAATGAAAAGCGACCCACACACCTAGCTACCCAACACGGGGAGAAGATGTGTAGAACCCTTATGGTATGAGCCCAGTCTGTCCTCACTATGTTAATCCTAGTGGAGTCATTTGTTTTACTACATTTAGCTGATCGCACCTTGACACAAACTAGCACGTCACCTCACAACAATACAGTACCAGCTTAGCAATTATGCACAGTGTTATGGATGAAATAGGTAACCAAACCAAATCTGCCTCCTCCGATCCCCAGGAGCAACAATGTTCTCAGCTTCCCCTCACTAAAGCAGTGAGGGAGTAACGGAGGTGTGAACTAGAAGGAAGACGACAAGCACAGATCAAATAGAAACAGAAACAGGTGGTTATTCTATTTCACTAAAATTCTACTTACCTCCGGTATTGTGTGAATAAGCTGATATAAACACTTTCAGAGAGCGAGGGATAGATGGATGGATGGATGGATGGATGGATGGATGGGAGGGGCTGGAGAGATGGAATGGGCTGGAGAGATGGGATGGGCTGGAGAGATGGGATGGGCTGGAGAGATGGGATGGGCTGGAGAGATGGGATGGGCTGGAGAGATGGGATGGGCTGGAGAGATGGGATGGGCTGGAGAGATGGGATGGGCTGGAGAGATGCGATGGGCTGGAGAGATGGGATGGGCTGGAGAGATGGGATGGGCTGGAGAGATGGGATGGGCTGGAGAGATGGGATGGGCTGGAGAGATGGGATGGGCTGGAGTGATGGGATGGGCTGGAGAGATGGGATGGGCTGGAGGGATGGGATGGGCTGGAGAGATGGGATGGCTGGAGGGATGGGCTGGAGGGATGGGATGGAGGGAGGGAGGGCTAGATGGTAGGGGCTGGAGGGATGGGATGGATAGATGGGAGGGGGTTTGATTGAGAAACAAAGTTGCTCCCTGAGAGTGTGTCCTAAATACAACCATTTTTCTCAATAGGATTTGGTTATCCAGATGAGTGCTGACTTTATGATCAGTGCTGTTGTGGAGTTTCTCCACCATAACCCCAACGTGCTCCCAGTGCATCCTATTCTAAATAATAACCTTGTTTCTCTCCTAGAGGTTTTCATGCTTAAGTCTCTCTTCCCTCTGTATATTTCTCAGCTTTTAAATGTATAGACTGAATGAGTTGGCTGTGTTGCGACTATTAAACCTCGGTTGTTTGTGTAAAGAGCAGAGTCATCGCTATTCGCTAACTTGTGATTGACGCCATTTTGAAGAAGCCTTAGCTGTAGTTACACACTGAGGCAGCGATGTTTGTGCTTCTCATTGCTCTAACAAAACACCACTCTGTCCATCTCCATTTCTCCAATCTGAGGGAGGAGAGTGAAGAATCGTCCAGTGTAAAGATGCATTTAACAGATAATAATGAGTTGCGGAGACTCTGTAGTTGAGGCGGGTGCTTTAGAAGTTTGAACTATGAACCCGCTGTCTCTCTACTAGGCCATCGCTACCTGTATTGTCTTTAATAAAATCCAGTTTCAACCCAACCAAGGGGAGGGTACTACTTTCTTTGATAGTCACTGTCATGGATACCGGTAAGACCAGTCGCAGCAGTTGTCATGGTGCTGCTGTATGATAGATGTTATTTTGGTCTACTTATTCAAAGCTGAATTGAAATGCTGAAACATTACTTATAACAGTACGAACTATGTCATTTTTCCCCCAACTGCTAATTTGTTCTGAGTTGTTTTGGATTTCTTGCTGTGATTTTTGTTGTGGCTGTAACCTCATGTCAGATGTAAAATATGTATACTTGGCAGTGCAGTGCACTGTCTCTGTCTAGTCCAGAAGTCCTTTTCTGTTACCTTTGGCCTGTTTCCTTCGCTACCTTTCCTAGATGTAGTCTCTTCTCTTTCCTCCTCTCCTTCCTCTGACGCTGTACATTTACAACTGTACAATACCAAGTAACACAAATGAAGAAGTGATGAGTGAATTATCTGCAAACATTCATTACTCATTAAGATAATGGACACCTATGTAAATGCTCCTCTAAATTTCCCATCAGTGTTAGTTTATCAGTTTATAGTGTTCTGCTATACATTTCTGAATGGAAGCGATGCTGTTCTGAATCAATGGTACAGAGCAGCTACTACTCACTCTGACTGTATGTATGATGTGATGCTTCTCTCTGTCACTGCTGATAACGACCAGATTAACGCAGGCAAGTTGGTTTGTGCACGTTTCCCTGCTGTACAGTAGACTAATGACTTCCCTTCTAACTCGTACCTCAGTTAGACAGCGAGCCACCAGGATGGATTCAGAGATGTAATCATTTTCTTTGAACAGTTTGTTTAAATAATATTGTCATTCAATGTACTCTTGAGTTTGAAATATGTTTGTTTTGAATAACTTTTGAGTGAAAATGCTTAAGATTTGAGGAATCTAATGGTGTGTGTGTATAGTATGCATTAACTATGTAATGATTCAGTCATGAAGGGGGTGGTTGTGTTATGTTCTCCGTGTTTAGATGCATTGCTATTCTTTTTATGATCATCAATGATGTTCTATCATTAATATTTTGAGTGTCCAATCCTTTCCGATGCTACTGCTCTCCTCTCTCTACCACTGAGCCGTCCTGTAGTTCAGGGATTTACTATGTTTACCTATGACTGTCACAATTTAGACATACAGCCAGGCATTTACTTCATATGAAGACTTTACAGTTTAAACCACACTCCATGGAGTCCTACTGCATGTGTTTTTGTTTTAAAGACAGCCTCTGCATTTATGAATATTCAATTCATAATCAACCCCTTGGCCTTACCTTTTAGGCACTTGTCGATCTGGGAGGATTACATAGGTGTAAGCCAATCAGAGGCAAGGTGCAGCTATTACCGTATTGCACCTATCCAATCCTTTCATATACGTGAAGTGCGTAGTAGAGACTAGGGGTTGATTTGGTGACCGGAACGGGCCACAGAGCACTGACATGAAGACAGTACTGCACCATATCGGTTAAGACCAGTGGTGGCTGGTGGCACTTCAGATGGGGAGGACGGGCTCATAGTAATGGCTGGAATGGAATAAATTGAGTGGTATCAAACACCTGGTTTTCCATGTGTTTTTATATCATTCCATCCATTATTATGAGTTATCCACCCTTCACCAGCCTCCTCTGGTTGAGTGAGGTAGTCACTGCCATGCTATTACACCCATTGTGAGTTTAGTCATATTATTGAGTCTGAAGATCCTAACCCAGAAGTGGGTTACCATTTTATTGTTTTCTATGCGCACACACACACACACGCATGATTCCATCCAACAGCATCTACCATACCCATCTGCATTTAACCTTTGTGATTGACACTGATTTTCTTGGTTGTGTAGTTCACATCCCTGCACAGAGCTCTAGTCCACATGTCTTTGCTGTCACATCCATAGTTCCTCCCAAGCCAGTCCACTGCATGTATGACGCACTTTGACGGTCTGGCGTTGAAAGCATTGAAGCCTGTAACCCACCCACCCAATATTCAGTGCAGTCACTGCACAGTACTTTAAATGTATTACCCCTATCCCATTTAATGAAAGGCAGTTGAGATCATATTGTAATATTACCACAGTGGCTTCCTCTCATCACCTTCATATACTGTTCTGAGAAGACCGGATAGGTGGAAGCAATGTGGGGCAAGTGTGCTAAAAGTATTTATTTCAGCGGTTTCCTTCATTCAGATCAGTGTAGATGAAGGAAAGGATGCAATGAGAGCCATTGAGATGCTCTTCATACAAACAAATAGGTTTCACCTTATGAGAGAACACACGTCTCATATGTGTGGTGGTGGGGTTCACAGTATGAGATATTGACGGTGAACAAGTATTTAATTGTGCTTCATAATGGTCCATATTTCAGGTAGTAGGCAATGAGGACATTGCCCCTAGACACTGATCTAATATAATTTTGGAGTTTTACCCCTAATGAGATTTTGGAATCAGTATTTGGGGTAACCTGTGAATTTTAGGGCAACCTGATTTCTAGGGCTTTAACTCAATTTGTATTTTTGTGATTCCTTGTGTCCTATCTCCTCACCCTCCTCAAATGTATTTGAGGAGAAGGTCCAAGGTCCCACTAGGGCATTCTACCCAGGGACCTACCCATTTCAGTGTATTTTCAGTGACACTTTACAGGTGGTCCTAAATCCCCAGTTAATTTACTCTGGCGCCCCCAAGCGTTATTTTAATATTTTTTCTTATACGAGCCAGTCTGCGTCACTTGCAAATCCCCCTTTTCTCTAAAATCATATTGACGTTTGTTAGTACATCAACACTATGTAACTCTTTGAAGTATATTTTACTTAAGTTATTTACATTTATGTAGAATAAATGAAACCATATTTACGTGTATATCGGTAAAATAAAATGACCAAGTTATGTCTTAACTATTATACACAAAGACGTCTACAACCAATATGAGCTTTGAACCAATATACCTTATGTGGAAAGAAATAACGAAACCCTATTGATCATATCACCATGCGCTCGTTACTGGTTTCTTGACTGTACGAATTGAGATGCCAGTGGCAAGGCTTCTCAAACTAATCCTAGTTATATGCTACTTTTATATTCTACTTTATTTATTAAAACAATGTAAACGAGGCTATTCATACTATTCCTTCCAGAAGTCTGTTGAAAGTAGCCTAATTTCTGCCCCACGTCAGAGGCGAGTACTTTTGAGCTATGCGCGTGTAATAGCCTAATAACGGTGCTCTGAGCTGCAATATTTTCTGCTGTTCCTCTCTCTTCATGCGGCCAATCAATGAATGGATGTGTGTTACTTGCTGGCTCTCACAGGGACCAACCCGGTTGCCTCACCGTTGATCAATTCTCTTCAGTCGCTGCACAGATGCAGTGATCTCCTCATATTGGGATGAGTTTCTTGAACGCTCCACTCTTGATCTTGGGCGTAATTTGACCAAATGTAGGAATTGAGCATACCTATGTTAAATGGATTCAGGTCATTTTCATGGATAGTTGGTTTTAGATTAATGCTGTGAAGTTAGTCTCGTGTACCTGAAAGTGATATATCCGAATGTTAAGTACTGATTAGTGGGCGCCACTGAGGTGTATAAATGAACGGTGAGCGCGCTTTCATTGTTGACGCTCACCAACGTGCGCGCACTTGCCAACGTCAAGTTTCCGCCCTCTTCCCTTGCTGGCCAATCACTTTTCTTCACCATCTACTTCATTCTTCCGGTATTATGGCCGCTTGCAGTGTAAGGGACAACGAGTGTGAAATGTTATGATTGTGGAAAGTTTTCGGTGAAACCGGTGGATTAAGGATGCTCGTGACCGTGATGTTACGGTTTCCCGCCTGTCGGCCGTCAGTTCGGGCAGTGCTTCACTGTCAGAGGCGCTTTAGCAAGGTGTGCAACCTTATTAAACCGTTTTCTGTTATGAAATGTAGCTGTACTGGCCTGCGGAGTACAGTACCATTGGGTTGTGTAGCCAGCCTTCTCCAAATCAGTGGTGTAGCATTGTCCTATGACCGCTCATGTACATAGGTGTGGGCGTGTCCTCTGACAAACCATTGGATGGATCTATGAATAGCCCTGAGAGTGTTCTGACGGCCAAACCAGACTGCGCTGTAAACTGTCATGTCATTTGTGTCTGTGTGACCACAAGGTTATACATTTTTTTTAGGAGTGTTTGGTGGGAGGGGACAGTTCTCAATTAAGCTTATTATTGGGTCCTTTCTCTCTGTCTTTGAAATATGCAACTACTAATGTATGTATGATCATAATGAAACTACTAATGTATGTATGATCATAATATCATACGTTTTGTTATGAATGCCATATTGTGCAAATATTTGATTTAAAACGATTACATGGTAATAGTATGATCCCTGTTGTTTGTATTGTTGTTGTTCATATTGACCCTGTGCTCTCTTCTTTCCTAATTTCTTCCCCCCTGCCTTTTAGATACAGGCATCCCCTGCTTTGTCTGAGCGCGTGCGGGTCTTTGAGTCTCTCAGAGAGAGGCAGGGACAGCAGAGCACAAGCGGCGCCACGAAACAGGCCTTCAGCGTCCGATTGGCTGATGGCAGGACGGTGAATGGCACCACAGGCGTGACCACGCCCTCAATCATCGCTCAGAACTCATGGTTAGCCTCTCAGACATTGTGTGTGTGTGTTTTTATAATGCATTATTCAGAATCCTAAAAGTCAGGGAAGGGTTATACCCAGTGCTTGACTTGGAATTCAATAGGTGCTGATACTTATTTTGAGTGCCGGTACTGTTTTATATTTAGGTAAAGGAACACTGAAATACTTTTGAGCTAATATTCTGTAAAAGGTGCAGGAACTCAAGCAGTAGAAATGTTGAGGTGCTGGTACTCTGCTCCATTGAGCTTCTGTCCAATTCAAGCACAGTTTATCCCTCAGAACATGTGCCGTGTTTAGACAGGCAGCCCAATTCTCTTATTTTTCCCACTAATTGGTCTTTTGATTCATCAGATCAGGTTGTTTTCAGAGCTGATCTGATTGGTCAAAAAATATCAGAATTGGGCTGCCTGTCTAAATGCAGCCTGAATAACTCCCTGCAGAGTCCTACAGGCCTTTCTCAGTCCCTGGGACACCTATGTGTCCCATCTCTTTGCTTTCAGATTGGAATTTGGTGAAATTGGATAGGTGTAAGCAGACATATTGACATTCTCTAACCCTCCAACACTCCATGTCTGCAGTGTGAAAGGTGCTCTGGTCTGCAGGGTGAATGGAGAGCTGTGGGAGCTGCTTCGCCCCCTGGAGGCTGACTGTGAACTACAGCTGCTAGGCTTCAACACCACAGAGGGCAAACAGGTACTTAATAAGGACATTCTCATTCATCTAACCCAATAGAATATGTTACATGTAGAGCAGTCAGAGGCAGAGGTTGATCTCTTCTCTATCTTATCCCCTCTCGCTCATCTCTTTCATTTTCTCCCTTTCTCCCCCAGGCGGTGTGGAGGACAGGAGCGTGTGTTGTGGGGTGGGTGTTAGAGAGGGTGTTTGGGGTGGAAGTGTGCAGAGAGGGCGTGTCAGAGTCCGGTCTCTACTGTGACCACCTCCTGGAGAACAGGCAAGACATTTCCCTCTTTTTTTTAATGTAATATAATATATGCCATTTTGCAGATGCTTTTATCCAAAGCAACTTAGTCATTACATTTTACCCCACTAACCACCCCCTCACCTTTTGGCACTCCTTTAAGATAGAAAAGCTGCTTGGAGGGAGGGAGGGAGGGAGGGAGGGAGGGAAGGAAGGATGCATTTGTTCTCTAACAGAGCTCCTGGGAGGAGCTATCATGTAAATGGGATAGTTCTGTTTTTTTAAAGTTTTTTTTTTTGTTGATATGTTTGCTAAAATGTCTAAACCTGTTTCTGCTTTGTCATTATGGGTAGTGTGTATAGATTGAGGGGGGGGGGACTATTGAATCAATTTTAGAATAAGGCTGTAACGTAAAAAGTTGTGGTTAGAATACTTTCCGAATGCACTGTATGCACAGAGAAACAGTGCTTACCCCTGGTCTCTCTCCCAGTGCCCTGTCCCTAGCTGAGCTAGAGGAGAGATGTAAGGAGGCCGCTGGCCAGAAGCTTCCTCTCTCCAGACTGGAGCTGAACAGGCAGGAAGTTACAGAGCTCTTCCAGGTCAGAGGTCATTGGCTCTGTTTGTCTGTCATTGGCTGCATCTGAAATGGCATCCTATTTCTTATGTAGTTCCCTATACAGGGAATAGCGTGCCATTTAGGACATAGCCATTGTGGTTGGAAACAGGCATTTGGCTCAATACCAGTACTATTTTGGACCTTACCTGCACTAAATGTATTTGGCATAGAGTGTTTGGTTAGTCGGTGTAATGACGCAGGGATAGTGTGAAGTTGGTACAGAATGAGACATTTGATGGCATTACGGTTATGGCCCACAGTATTCTAGAATGTAGGTGTGTTGCTTTGCTCCCACCTGTAGCAGCTTGTGGAATTGACTGTTTACATGTGTTGTCTTTAACCTCTGTAATGGTCATCTAGGAATGTCTGTAATTCAAGGGGTGTGGCCGTGATACACTAGTGTGTATGTGTACTAACTGACTTTGTTTTGTTATCTAGGACAATGCTCTGAGACTCCAGTTGATTGAAGAACAGATGAGTGGTCCTACTGTCACAGTCTACAGGTTTGTTGCTCAACATCTCACAGCCTGATACAACACACACACCACATGGTAATGCTACAGTCATGGTCTGTTTTTAAGGAAAAATGACTGTACACTAGGATGATATCCTATTCCGTGTGTGGGTCAGGTGTGGAGACAGCATAGGAGTCTGCAATGGTCCTCTCCTCCCTAACACTGGTCTCCTCAAGGTCTTCAAGATGCTGCAGGTTTGTGTGTGTGTCAACCTGCCTTCCTGTCTGTATATCAGTTCAGTGAGGAATATACAGTTCTTGCCTTCTTCTCATGACATCTAAACTACACTGGATGTAAAAATTGAATGTACAGGATAAAAAAACAACAGTAAAATGGATTCCATCGCATTTTCATCTCCACTGATGGTTTTGTCACAAACCATGTTGAGTTATGTAGCGAATGTTCTCACTCTGGTCCGGGCATGTGTGCTGTAGCCAACAGCTGGCACATAGTGTGGGTATAGCCTACATGATGAGATTATTATGGACAAAAGAGCGAGATTATTTTTATTTGTCAAAAGGCAGCCAAGCATCATACCCTTGATACTGTATTTGTATTTGGAAAGGAGCATCAAGCTCACCACCTTGCCTTTTCACCACCCTGAAGTTCATAATAACTTATTTCATCTGTACTCTTAATAAACTGCATGCTTTCCTGACGTGTTGTAGTGAGAGGTCCACACAGACTTGTCATCGCGTGACTCCAAGTTTACTTCGATATGATGGTTATTTATATAAATATTTTTGCATAAAAGCATTTCCACCACCATTTTAATTTTACACACAAAAAGATCTCACCTTGTCTAGCATGTTTTGTCTACATTTGTAAGCTTTGCTGTTTCCATCCAGCTTGTCATTATTATTTTTTTTATCCAACATGTACTTTACTCACATAAAAATGTTGGATGGAAACCTGGTTACTGTTTAACTCATAACATGGGCTGCGACATTACCATGCAATATAGCCATTAACTCTGACCTCTTCCTGATACTAATGTGTACTGGGACTGCACAGGTCACACTGGAAATTCCTTACTGGTAAATGACAGTCACTAGCCAGTTAAACAACGCACTGGAGCCTAACTGGAGACTAACAAGTCAGAACAACATGTCACACGTAAGACAAGTGAAACAAAACGCTGCTTGTTTTTTTCCTAGAACCATTAGAACTGTAGCTTGGTAGCCCGTGATGCCAACAATGGCCTATTTGCTGGTGCTGAGCAATTAGTGCTTGAGGTCTGTTCAGTTTCGGTTTGATGATCTGGTTTATCTCTAGAGAAACTGCGCATCGAGCTCCCAGAAAAAATAATGAACTAAATCGAATTCAAATTATTGAACTGACGTTGGTCAATTAGTTGATCTAAAAACCAACATTTCGGTTAATCGCTCAGCACTACTGTTTGCTTTCAAAGTGGAATTGCCATACTGGTATTGTACTGGTCAGAATGGAATTTCCACTTTCCACGCTGGGAGAGCAATAGCCACAGGATGTTGTGATTGTCAAGTGACCAGTTTCCAGCCCCACCAAGTGAAATCCTGTCAATCTGTATTGTCCCAAGGGGAAACGCAGCCCCTGCCCATTAGATGGTTGGGATAGATATATATATATCTATATATATATATTCACTCACTACCTACCTACTGGTCAAACGTTTTAGAACACCTACTCATTCAAGTGTTTTTCTTTATTTTTACTATTTTCTACATTGTAGAATAATAGTGAAGACATCAAAACTATGAAATGACACATTTACCAAAAAAGTGTTAAACAAGTCCAAATATATTCTATGTTTGAGATTCTTCAAAGTAGCCACCCTTTGCCTTGATGGCAGCTTTGCACACTCTTGGCATTATCTCAACCAGCTTCATGAGCTAGTCACCTGGAATGCATTTTAATTAGTTCAGTCGCAAAAACCATCAAGCACTATGATGAAACTGTCTCTCATGAGGACCACCACAGGACAGGAAGACCCAGAGTTACCTCTGCTGCAGAGGATATGTTCATTAGAGTTAACTGCACATTAGATTGCAGCCCAAATAAATGCTTCATGAAGTTCAAGTAACAGACACATCTCACCATCAGCTGTTCAGAGGAGACTTCGTGAATCAGGCATTCATGGTCACATTGCTGCAAAGAAACCACTACTAAAGGACACCGATAAGAAGAAGAGACTTGCTTGGGCCAAAAAACACGAGCAATGGACATGAGACGGGTGGAAATCTGTCATTTGGTCTAATGAGTTCAAATTTGAGATTTTTGGTTCCAACCGCCGTGTCTTTGAGACGCAGACTAGGTAAACGGATGATCTCTGCATGTGTGGTTCCCACCTTGATGCATGAAGGAGGAGGTGTGATGATGTGGGAGTGCTTTGCTGGTGATAGTGTCTGTGATTTATTTAGAATTCAAGGCACACTTAACCAGCATGGCTGTGTAAGGGCTATTTAACCAAGAAGGAGAGTGATGGAGTGCTGCATCAGATGCCCTGGCCTTCACAATCACCCGACCTCAACCCAATTGAAATGGTTTGGGATGAGATGGACCAAAGATCGAAGGAAAAGCTGCCAACAAGTGCTCAGCATTTGTGGGAACTCCTTCAAGACTGTTGAATCTGGTTGAGAGAATGCCAAGTATGTGCAAAGCTGTCATCAAGGCAAAGGGTGGCTAATTTGAAGAATCTAAAATCTAGAATATATTTGGATTTGTTTAACACTTTATTTTGGTTAGTACATGATTCCATTTGTTATTTCATTGTTGTGATGTCTTCACTATTATTATTCAATGTAGACAATAGTACTAATAAAGAAAAACCCTTGAATGAGTAGGTGTGTCAACTCTTGACTGGGGCTATATATATTGGACACCTACTCATTCAAGGGGTTTTCTTTATTTTTACTATATATACTGAACAAAAATATAAACGCAACAATTTCAAAGATTTTACTGAGTTATAGTTCATATAAGGAAATCATTCAATTGAAATAAAACCATCAGACCCTAATCTATGGTTTTCACATGACTGGGAATACAGATCTGTTGGTCACAGATGCCTTAAACTACCATTTGCCTCATGCAGTGCGACACATCTGCTTCGCATAGAGTTGATCTCGTCACGATATCTCTGTGCATTAAAATTGCCATCGATAAAATGCAGTTGTGTTAATTGTCCATCCGTAGCTTATGCCTGCCCATACCATAACCCCACCGCCACCATGGGTCTCTTTGTTCACATTTACATCAGCAAACCACTCGCCCTCCTGACACCATACATGTGGTCTACGGTTGTGAGACTGGTTGGACTAACTGCCAAATTCTCTTAAACGACAGCTTATGGTAGAGATATTAACATGACATTTTCTGGCCACAGCTCTAGTGGACATTCCTGCAGTCAGCATGTCAATTGCACACTCCCTATAAAACCTGAGACATCTGTGGCATTGTGTTGTGCGACGCAACGCACATTTTAGAGTGGCCTTTTATTGACCACAGCACAAGGTGCACCGGTGTAATGATTATTCTGTTTAATCAGCTTCTTGATATGCCACACCTGTCAGGTGGATAGATTATCTTGGCAAAGGAGAAATGCTCACTAACAGGGATGTAAACAAATTTGTTCACAAAAATGGAGAGAAATAAGCTTTTTGTGCATATAGAACAGTTATGGTATCTTTTATTTCAGCTCATGAAACATGGGCATGTTGCCTTTTATATTTTGGTTCAGTATATTTCTCTTTTCTGCTACTCTCTCTCTTTCTCTGTCACACTCTGTCTTGTCTGTCCCCCCTCTTTCTGTTCAGGTGTCTCCCGTAACGTTGACCAATCCTGTTGGCACGTCAGGCGTGATGCGTGTGATTGGTGTGGCCTTCCCAGGAGAGAGGGAGAGGGAGGAGTGGGAGAGGGAACAGGAGGAGACACGGAAGAGGGACCACAGACGCATCGGCAAGGTGAGGTGGACGAGGAGCGGGAAGAAAAAAGATCTAGGCCCAATAAGCATAGATATATAAACAACCGGAGACAGGTTGTCATTGGCATGGCAGAGCTACTGTAGCTAGCGGAGTAGTGTAGAAACTATTGCTAACAAACAAACCTATTTTAGCAGGCTAGCTTAGCATCTTGGCTAACTGAGAGGCAAGTGCGACGGTGTCTCAAATGGAGCGTATACTGACTGATATGGGGGAGGTGTGTTTTGCCTCCAGGACCAGGAGCTGTTCTTCTTTAATGACGTCAGTCCTGGAAGCTGCTTCTTCCTGCCTAAAGGAGCTCACATCTACAACACACTCGCTGACTTTATCAAGGTAAAATGCACACACACAGACACGTCACAATTGTTGTGCTTGAAATATTATTTATTTTTATTGATATAAAATAGACTAACTTACACACAAATGTACTATATTTACCAATCCTATCTTACTAGCTACTGCTTCTACAAAATAGATCAGATATTCACAGGAAGCCTATCTCTGCAGCCAACTCCAACTCCTCTGGAATGGCTTGTAGTTTCTCCATCAGAAAAATGCCACTGGTCTCGTGGTCCCAGTCTGTATTTCATCTATGGGATAGTGTTAAATGCATAGAAATAGAATAGTCAAACCATAAACTTGAATTAGGAGTCCAGTTCTATTCATTCTATTTCTATGCATTTAACACTTTCTGACAGGCCAAATCCAGAACTGGGCCCTGAGCTCACACGCTGCTCGTAAAACCCCCTCCTAAATCTCCTGTAAAACTCCACCTTGTGCTTCAGCTCCATGTGCTTGTGAAACAGATGTAATTTCTCCTGCTCAGGCAGGTGCTGGCTGTGATGCCAGCAGCTGGCCATGTTTAGGGGCTTCCAGTGCCACTCACACTGCAAGATCTCTGAGAAACTCGGTCAGGACCAGACCTAAATTCACACAAAACCAGTTCTATATGTACCCAAATGCATGCTAACCAAGGAATGTTGAGAAGTACACCAAACTCAACAATGAACCAAATCTTCGTGAGAATACACCATGATTCGTACCATTGATGATGGGATTTGAAGGTCTTGCAGGAAGATACTGACGTCTCGGTGCCATCCATGTTACAGACTGGTGAAATCGTTGGATGTAGAAGCTCATTTTTGAAAACTTGATAATCTAAGATGGCAGAAACCAGAGTGAAACAGTATCTAGAGAGTTGGGCCAATGCGGTCTCTGTCTGAACGTTCCGAGAGCACCACTTTCTCCTCTATAGCCGTTGCTACGTGATAATTGACACTTCCACATTATGCTGTTTAATTCTGATAGTTTTCAAAACCGATGAAGATCCAGTTTGTTGACACAAACACAATACCGACTTGAATACACATTATGCCAAATGCTAATCAGTAAAAATGTGTTTTAAATTCGCTGCACTGTTTTGTTTGTTGACAGCGGGTCATTTCATAGGGAACTGTCAGAGACACTCGTACTGTTACATCACCATCATGTCAAGAATAAGTTGCTAGCATGTCAGCTGTTCTAAAGCCTGGCAGAAATATCTTCATATATGGCTCTGGCAGAAACAAGTCCCTCGTCTAGTCTTGGTGTTGATACCACCAAAACAGTTCCATATCAACATGGGTGCCTATCAATCAAACATTCTAAAGTTGCTTTTTTCAATTGTGAGATCATCATATTCAAATGTAAGTATTCTTATGAATAGAATGACCATGGCAAGGAAATAGAACGACTTTCAAATCAACACTGTTACTCTTATCAGCCAAACGTTCCAAATTCAAACATTCTACCAACTTTGCTTTGGTTGACTTCGGGTGCATTAGTTAATTCACTCTGGCGATCTACTCTCGTCTGAGTGTGCCAAAGTGCAGAATAACTGATGAATTAACGAACGCGCAACCCCCATTGAATATGACCGGTGTCAGTAAACGTCGTCAAATAAACGTAATTGAATTGTTGCAAGCAGCACAGTTAGTCACCAACACTCTGGATAACATGCAGACAGCCTAACCAGCTCTGCTAGGGTGAGTAAAATGGTCAGTGAGGTGTTCTCTCATTTGTGTCTGGAAGTAGCTAGCAAGTTAGCCAACTTTAGCCAGTTGGGTGATTAACTGCCGTTGTGAGGTCAGAACGCTCGATCAACCCTACTCCTCAGTCAGGGCGTCCAGTGTGTGCTCTGAAAGCTCCTAGAACGGAGCACTCTGAATTTACGAATGGAGAATCTGACAACACTCTGAATTTACGAATGGAGAATCTGACAACACTCTGAATTTACGAATGCCCAGAGCGCTCTATGAGCACACTCTGGAAATCCAGAGTGAATTTATTAGGGATAGGGGGCAGCATTTTCACTTTGGATGAATTGCGTGCCCATAGTGAACTGCATCCTACTCTGTCCTAGATGCTTATATATGCATGTTATTACTATTGGATAGAAAACACTCTGAAGTTTCTAAAACTGTTTGAATTATGTCTGTGAGTATAACAGAACTCATAGGGCAGGCAATCTTCCAAACAGGAAGTGGAAATTCTGAAGGCTGGTCGAATTTGAAGTAATCGCCTATTCACATCCAAACAAGATATGGATCTGTTCGCACTTCCTACGCCTTCCACTAGATATCAGCATTCAGTAGAATGTGGAATGAAGCCTCTAGTGGGAATTTTGACTGAACGGGAGGGGAATGAGTCACTGGCCTGGCAGAATGCCATTTCCTGGTTGCGCAATTCTCTGTTGATATCGCATGCGTTCCATGACTGTAGACAAAAACGAATGCTCCGGTTGGAACGTTATTGGATATATATGAAAAGAACATCCTAAATATTGATTCTCTACTTAGTTTGACCAGTTTATTCGACCTGGAATATATATTTTTGAAGTTTTCGTCCGAGTTCTCCTGGACCAGCGTCAGCTTTTGGGCATGTGAGCTAAACGTGGTAGCAAATGCAGCTAATTGGACACTAGTAATGGGCATTATGGAACAAAACAACGATTTATTGTGGAACTAGGACTCCTTGCACTGCATTCTGATGAAAGATCACCAAAGGTAAGGGAATATTTATGATGTAATTTCGTATTTCTGATGACTCCAACATGGCGGAGAAATATATTTACTTCTGAACTCCGTCTCAGATTATTGCATGGGAGGCTTTTTTTGTAACGTTTAAACAAAATCTGACACAGCGGTTGCATTAAGAACCAGTGTATCTTTAATTATATGTAAAACATGTATCTTTCGTCAGAGTTTATGATGAGTATTTCTGTTATCTGACGTAGCTTTCAATAATTCCTCCGGATATTTTGGAGGCATTTCTGAACATGGCGTCAATGTAAACTGAGATTTGTGGATATAAATATGCATATTATCGAACAAAACATAAATGTATTGTGTAACATGTCATATGAGTGTCATCTGATGAAGATTATCAAAGGTTAGTGATTAATTGTATCTATAATTCTGCGTTTGTGACTATCTTTGGCTGGGAAAAATGTCAGTTTTTTTGGATTTGGTGGTGATCTAACATAAATGTTGTATTTTCGCTGTAAAACATTTTAAAAATCGGACATGATGGGTAGATTAACAATATGTTTATCTTTCATTTGCTGTACTGGACTTGTTAATGTATGAAAGTTAAATATTTCTAAAAAATATTTTTAATATCCCGCGCCACCTTTTCAGCGGAATGTTTGGGGGGGGGGTTCCGTTAACAGAACGTGTGTCCTAGACAGGTTAACACCCCCTGGTATTTTTTATGATTTTAGAATAGAATGGCCACAACAATCTGTGAAGTACGCTTCCGTGTGCACACACACAGCCGCTCATTCAGACATCTTTACCCTGACGTTAACCTCAGGACACTCCTGTTGTAGTCAGGAAATCACTGCAATTACTACACTGCGACTGTCTGTTTTCCAAATAACCCTGGATGACACACGCACAGAGAAGAAATATGTCTGTAATAATTAAGTTGTTACATCTCTGTTCCTCCCTTTCTCTCCACCCCTCCCTTCTCGCCATCCCCCCAGACTGAGTACAGGAGGCGTGGCTTCCATGAGGTTGTGACCCCTACTCTATACAGCACTGCACTGTGGGAGCGTTCGGGTCACTGGGAACACTACAGTGAAAACATGTTTACTGTGACCGGTGACACACACACCTATGCACTCAAACCCATGAACTGTCCAGCACACTGGTGAGAACACACACACCCCTACATTCTGTCTCACTCTGCCCCACACACTGTTCAGGACTTCTCAATAACAGCTCTCTCTGTTCCAGTCTGATGTTTGAGCAGCGTGTAAGGTCATGGAGGGAGCTCCCGTTGCGTTGGGCCGATTTCGGGGCGCTGCATCGGAACGAGCTGTCCGGCGCTCTGGGTGGTCTCACCCGGGTCCGCAGGTTCTGCCAGGACGACGCACACATCTTCTGCACTCCCGAACAGGTACACACACACACACACACAATTCCTGTCATTTGAACCTTTTTGGATATTTGTCTCACATTTTTCCCCCTGGAATTCCTAGGACAGCAGACAGTGGGAGAAAGTGGAATTGTATCCCTGACTCCCCCAATGATTCCCTTATCCCATTAAACCACACACACACTTGCGCATATACACACACTGATTCACATGATATTGTGAGGTTTGTTTTCCACTTTGGCTAATCCAATCACTGGATCAGTCAATAAATCAACTTTTCCTCCTCACTCATCTCTAAGTTAACCCTTAACCCCAAAAGCCCTGGACTCTCCAGTTTCACATCTGTTTATTTATACTGTATTTTACAATATTGCATTTACATTCTCTATTCTGTCTCCATCACTCTGTCTTCCTTTTCTGTCTGTACTCCTGCCACCCAATCCCTTCCTGTACCCCCACCCCCCCCCACACACACTCTCTCTGTCAGTTGGAGGAGGAGATCATAGCGTGTTTGGACTTTGTGAGGAGTGTGTATCGAGTTTTTGGATTCTCCTTCCACTGTCTCCTCTCCACCCGACCTACACCCTGCCTGGGGGAGCCTGCACTGTGGGACCATGCTGAGCAGGTACACACACCACACCCCACCACACACACAAACACAACATACAAACAGATGTACACGCACAGAGCCAGCTGTGTAAATGTGTGTTTACTGTCCCACAAGTGATGTCTATAAATCCCAGCACATAGCCTCTATTGTAATCATAATGACGGACACTTAGTGGGGCAAAAAAGTATTTAGTCAACCACCAATTGTGCAAGTTCTCCCACTTAAAAAGGTGAGAGGCCTGTAATTTTCATCATAGGTACACTTCAACTATGACAGACAAAATGAGAAGAAAAAAAATACAGAAAATCCCATTGAAGGCCATGTGGATGTGACGAACTCAAAACCCTGTCTGTTCTGTGGCTGCTGTTTATGCTCCCTGCCTCTTCCTCTGTGGAGTAAAGCTCAGGAAATTAACACAGAGAGGAGAAGCTCAATGAAGAAATGAGATCCTTTCTTTCCATTTCTCTTTCCCTCTTTCACTCACCTCCCTCTTGTCCCCCCCCCCCCCCCACTCCCCTCTCTCTCCTCTCTCTCTCTACCTCTCTCTGTCTCTTTCTCTCTGAGCAGCAGTTGGAGAGGAGTCTGCAGCAGTTTGGAGAGCGCTGGCAGTTCAACCCAGGAGATGGAGCGTTCTATGGGCCGAAGGTCAGTTACACAAGACCCTTCTGTCTGAACGTTGTGTAACGCTGCAACCCGCCCTGAACAGAGCCTTGTTATTAACACTCACACACACCACATCTTCCTGTTGTCTTAGATTGACATCCAGATCAAGGATGCCATTGGTCGACAGCACCAGTGTGCCACCATCCAATTGGACTTCCAGCTACCAATCAGATTTGACCTGCAGTATGTGGGGTGAGTCACTCATCTATGTCAGTTCAACCTGTGTGTTCTGGGATGTTCCCTGATGCAGCTTCTGCTCTTATCTAACTAATGGTAGATTTAATTGGGTTGCACATGGCTGACAACATTATTAGACTGAGGGAATTTAAAGCTAGAATCCTAAGTTGTTGCATCCATTTTTGGACTTATAAATTAATTTTATATATATAATTTATATATCTCAGCAAAAAAGAAATCCCTTTTTCAGGACCCTGTCTGTCAAAGATAATTAGTAAAAATCAGAATAACTTCACAGATCTTCATTGTAAAGGGTTTAACCTCTTACAGCTACCCCCCTGCCTGTAGCTCTGGCCCAGAAGCAAGGATATGCATATTATTGGTACCATTTCAAAGAAAACATTCTGAAGTTTGTGTACATGTGAATTGAATGTAGGAGAATATAACACAATAGATCTGGTTTAGATAATACAATGAAAATAACGATACGTTTTTTATTTTTATTGTTGTATCATCATCTTTAAAATGAACAAGATAAAACAAACATTCAGATAGGATGATGGGGACAATTTCAGTGGAAAATATAAGAGGGCAACAGTACTTGTGCAAAGTTTCAGAATGATAACTTCCAAAATGAGTGTGCTACATGACATTTATCATGAAGTCACCCAGGTGTTCCACACAAATAGCCCAAATGTACCCAAGTGGCCAAATTGGTGAAGGTAAACATTTTGAAACAAATAACTATATACAAAATGCCAAAATGGGAAAAAAAATATGAAGAAAAAAAGATATACATTTACAATATAACATGGGTAACTATTTACACACTTTCAATATTTGGAAGACCCTCAGTCCTCTATCAAATCAAATGTATTTATATAGCCCTTCATACATCAGCTAATATCTCAGAAACCCAGCCTAAAATCCAAAACAGCAAGCAATGCAGGTGTAGAAGCACGGTGCCTAGAAAAAACTCCCTAGAAAGGCCAAAACCTAGAGAGGAACCAGGCTATGAGGGCTGGCCAGTCCTCTTCTGGCTGTGCCAGGTGGAGATTATAACAGAACATGGCTGAGATTTTCAAACGTTCATAAATGACCAGCAGGGTCAAATAATAATAATCACAGTAGTTGTAGAGGATGCAACAGGACAGCACCTCTAGAGTAAATATGAACAGTTTAGGGTTCCATAGCCACAGGCAGAACAGTTGAAACTGGAACAGCAGCAAGGCCAGGTGGACTGGGGACAGCAAGGAGTCATCATGCCAGGTAGTCCTGAGGCATGGTCCTAGGGCTCAGGTCCTCCGAGAGAGAAAGAGAGAATTAGAGAGAGCATACTTAAATTCACACAGGACACCGGATAAGACAGAAGAAGTACTCCAGGTATAACAAACTGACTCTAGCCCCCGACGCATACCGTAATTTCTGGACTATTAAGCGCACCTGAATATAAACCACACCCACTGAATTATTATAAATACTGGAGGCTGAGACGGGAGGGGTCAGGGGACACTGTGGCCCCATCCGATGAGAACCCCGGACAGGGCCAAACAGGAAGGATATAACATCACTCACTTTGCCAAAGCTCTACACAATATTGTGCTGCTGAGGTATAATAAACAGATATATATGAGTACAGGGAACGTAAGGTTGAATATATTATTATAGACCTGCTACATCTACTGTCTCTATTATATTATGACAGACCAGCTAGATCTACTGTCTTTATTATATTACAACAGACCAGCTGTATCTACTGTTTCCATTTCACTTTGGCCATTGTTGTGGGCCTGCCCTCCCCTCAACAGCCTCAAATAGGCTATTTAATTTCACAAATAATATTTTATATTATTAATTTCAAACAACGGCATTAGCATGAGAAGTACTTACCAGTCCAAACGGTGACATTGTTCCTTTTCTGCAGGCACGTTACAGATTATACACAGTGGCTACAACGGTGTCCTCTCCGTTCAAAAAATATTCCTCCACTTGGGAATCGCTAAATGAATCGTCCTACAACAATCTCTGTCTCACTTTTCCGATCAATTTCTTCTAAAATGGTGTGTACATCTCTATATCTAGACTTAGATTTAGCTTTCCCTGACTTAGTCGCCATACTGATTGATATATAAACAGCTGAATCTGCTCGTTTACCAAAACAATGCTGTGCGTAAAATGCGTAGCTCCTTCCGGAATAAAACTTCAAGAGCGAATGACTCTCTTTACGCTGGAGTTTACGACATGGGTTGGTCTTCCAACACACAACCATTGCATATTGCCGCTTACCTCAGCTCATTGGCTATTTACCCAGCTAGATTTCAAGACTATCAGTGGTCATTGGGTTAAAATACAGTCAATCAACGAGACAGTGGTCATATAATTGGTGCAGCTCGTCACTTGTTATCTTCCAATCGTTTTTTTTCTGGTCTATACGTCCCGCAAAATGACCCATCAAGTTTGGTTGTGTTACAAACAGTTGATTGCAAGGAAACCAAACATGACTGGATAAAGTCAGGTAGAGTCTGTGTATTTACGTCGGATGTTTCGTCAAATTGAATGACACGAAATTCAACGAGATAAGCATTCACAAAATGTTTCGTGTTAGGCTATAAAAAATGGATTTAACCGAACAAAAGACCATTCATTGTGTAACAATGAGCCTTGGGATTGCAAACAGAGCAAGATCTTCAAAGGTAAACAATTTATTTCAATGCGATCTGTGATTTTGTTACGCAAGTGCTGGCTGAACAAGTAGTTTGATATCGGGGTCTGTGCTCAGATAATCGCATCGTATTCTTTCGCAGTAAATCATTTTTTAAATCTGACAACGCAGTTGGATTAGCAAGATTCTAGGCTTTTGAAGCGTGTGAGACACTTGTATTTTCAGGAATGTTTAATATGACTATTTGTGGCAAACACTGTATGTTGTCGAATTCAATTATGTTGCACAATCCCTCCAGCAGTGCTCAGACTGTCCGCAATAGGCTGAGAGAGGCTGGACTGAGGGCTTGTAGGCCTGTTGTAAGGCAGGTCCTCAACAGACATCACCGGCAACAACATCGCCTTTGGGCACAAACCCACCGTTGCTGGACCAGACAGGACTGGCAAAAAGTGCTCTTCATTGACGAGTTGCGGTTTTGTCTCACCAGGGGTGATGGTCGGATTCGCGTCTAGGGCCATTCCCCCCAGAAATGTCCGGTAACTTGCAGGTGCCTTGGTGTAGGAGTGGGGTAACATCTCACAGCAAGAACTGGCAAATCTGGTACAGTCCATGAGGTGGAGATGCACTGCAGTACTTAATGCAGCTGGTGGCCACACCAGATACTGACTGTTACTTTTGATTTTGACCCCCCCTTTGTTCAGGGACACACTATTCCATTTCTGTTACTGACATGTCTGTGGAACTTGTTGTTGAATCTTGTTATGTTCATACAAATATGTACACATGTTAAGTTTACTGGAAATAAACGCAGTTGACAGTGAGAGGACGTTTCTTTTTTTGCTGAGTGATTCTACGTACAGTGGGGAGAACAAGTATTTGATACACTGCCGATTTTGCAGGTTTTCCTACTTACAAAGCATGTAGAGGTCTATAATCTTTATCATAGGTACACTTCAACTGTGAGAGACGGAATCTAAAACAAAAATCCATTGAATGATGTCTGTGAGTATAACAGAACTCTTATGGCAGGCAAAAACCTGAGAAGAAATCCAAACAGGAAGTGGGAAATCTGAGGTTGGTCAATTTTCAACCCAGCCCCTATTGAATACACAGTGGGATATTGGTTATGTTGCACTTCCTAAGGCTTCCACTAGATGTCAACCATCTTTAGAAACTTGTGTAAGGATTCTACTGTGAAGTGGGGGCTCATAAGGGCTGTTTGAGCCAGGTGTCTGGCAGATTGCCAAAGGCTCTGAGGCGCGGTCACGAGAGAGTTAGCTCTCGTTCCATTGCTCTTCTACAGACATAGGAATTATCCAGTTGGAATATTATTGAAGTTTTATGTTAACATCCTAAAGATTGATTCCATACATCGTTTGACATGTTTCTACGGACAATGACGGAACTTTTTGACATTTCGTCTGCAACTAGGGAACGCGCTTCATGACTTTGGATTTGTTTACCAAACGTGCTAACAAAGTAGCTCTTTGGACATAAATGATGGACATTATCAAACTAAATCAAACATTTAATGTGGAACTGGGATTCCTGGGAGTGCATTCTGATGAAGATCATCAAAGGAAAGCATTATAAATATTCACTATTTATGACTAATGTTGACTACCCAATATGGCGGATATCTTTTTGGCTGCTTTGTTGTCTGAAAGCTGTACTCAGAATATTGCATGGTTTGCTTTTTCCGTAAAGTTAGAAAAAAATCTGACACCGCAGTTGCATTAAGGAGAAGTGTATCTATATAACAATTGTATTTTCATCGACATTTATAATGAGTATTTCTGTAAAATGATGTGGCCCTCTGCAATATCACTGGATGTTTTTGGAACTAGTGAATGTAACGCGCCAATGTATACTGAGTATAAAAAATATAAATATGCACTTTATCGAAAAAAACATATGTATTGTGTAACATGAAGTCCTATGAGTCATCTGATGAAGATCATCAAAGGTTAGTGATTAATTTGTTCTTTTTGTGACTCCTCTCTTTGGCTGGAAAAATGGCTGAATTTTTCTGTGACTTGGCGGTGACCTAACATAATCATTTGTGGTGCTTTCGCTGTAAAGCCTATTTGAAATCGGACACTGGTGGGATTAACAACAAAATTACCTTTTTTTAAACGGTATAAGATACATTCATGTATGTTTGAGGAATTGTAATTCTGAGATTTCTGTTTGAATTTGGCGCCCTGCACTTTCACTGGCTGTTGTCATATCAATCCCGTTAACGGGATTGCAGCCCTAAGAAGTTGTTTAACAAACTATAGTTCTGGCATGTCGGTTAAGACATCTACTTTGTGCACGACACAAGTCATTTTTCCAACAATTGTTTACATATAGATTATTTCACTTATAATTCACTGTATCCATTGGGACAGAAGTTTACATACATTAAGTTGACTGTGCCTTTAAACAGCTTAAAAATTCCAGAAAATGATGGCATGGCTTTAGAAGCTTCTGATTGAAATCATTTGAGTCAATTGGAGCTGCACCTGTGGATATATTTCAAGGCCTACCTTAAAACTCAGTGCCTCATTACTTGACATCATGGGAAAATCAATTGAAATCAGCTAAGAACTAAGAATGTTTTAAAAAAAAAAAATTTTTTTACCTCCAAGTCTGATTTATCCTTGGGAGCAATTTCCAAATGCCTGAAGGTACCACGTTCATCTGTACATACGCAAGTATAAACACCATGGGACCACACAGCCGTCATACTGCTCAGGAAGGAGGCGAGTTCTGTCTCCTAGAGATGAACATACTTGGTGCAAAAAGTGCAAATCAATCCCAGAACAACAGCAAAGGACCTTGTGAAGATGCTGGAGGAAACGGGTACAAAGTGTTTATATCCACAGTCAAATTAGTCCTATATCAACAACCTGAAAGGCCGCTCAGCAAGGAAGAAGCCACTGCTCCAAAACCGCCATAAAAAAGCCAGACTACGGTTTGCAACTGCACATGGGGACAAATGTCGTACTTTTTGGAGAAATGTCCTCTGGTCTGATAAAACAAAAATAGAACTGCTTGGCCATAATGACCATCCATTATGTTCGGAAGAATAAGGGGGAGGCTTGCAAGCCGAAGATCACCATCCCAACCCGTGAAGCACGGGGATGGCAGCATCATGTTGTGGGGGTACTTTGCTGCAGGAGGGACTGGTGCACTTCACAATATAGATGGCATCATGAGGATGGCAAATTATGCGGATATAATGAAGCAACATCTCAAGACATCAGTCAGGAAGTTAAAGCTTGGTCGCAAATGGGTCTTCCAAATGGACAATGACCCCAAGCATACTTCAAACGTTGTGGCAAAATGGCTTAATGACAACAAAGTCAAGGCATTGGAGTGGCCATCACAAAGCCCTGACCTAAATTCTATAGAAAATTTGTGGGCAGAACTGAAAAAGCATGTGTGAGCAAGGAGGCCTACAAACCTGCAAGGAGGCCTACACCAGCTCTGTCAGGAGGAATGGGCCAAAATTCATCCAACTTATTGTGGGAAGCTTGTGGAAGGCTACCCAAAACGTTTGACACAAGTTCAATTTAAAGGCAATGCTACCAACTACTAATTGAGTGTATGTAAACTTCTGACCCACTGGGAATGTGGTGAAAGAAATAAAAGCTAAAATAAATTATTCTCTCTACTATTATTCTGACATTTCACATTCTCTTAAAATAAAGTGGTCATCCTAACTGACCTAAGACAGGGAATTTTTACTAGGATTAAATGTCAGGAATTGTGAAAAATGAGTTTAAATGTATGTAAACTTCCAACTTCAACTGTACATACATATACACACACTACCGTTCAAAAGTTTGAGGTCAATTACAAAAACAAAGATATTTCTAAGACAAAATAAGTTTGTCCATAAAATAACAACAAATTGATCAGAAATAGGGTGTAGAGATAGCTAATGTTGTAAATGACTATTGCAGTTGGAAACGGCTCATTAAAAAATAAATAATGGAATGTCTACATAGGTGTACAGAGGCCCATTATCAGCAACCATCCCTCCTGTGTTCCAATGGCATGTTGTGTTAGCCTTTTCAAATGATAAACTTGGATTAGCTAATTGATCATTAGAAAATCCTTTTGCAAGTATGTTAGAACAGCTGAAAACTGTTGTGCAGATTTAAAGAAACAATAAAACTGGCCTTCTTTAGACTAGTTGAGTATCTGGATTATCAGCATTTGTGGGTTCGATTATGGCCAGAAACAAAGAACTTTCTTCTTAAAACTCATCAGTCTATTCATGTTCTGAGAAATGAAGACTGTTCCATGTGAGAAACTGAAGATCTCGTACAACGCTGTGTACTACTCTCTTCACAGAACAGCACAAACTGGCTCTAACCAGAATAGAAAGAGGAGTGGGAGGTCCCGGCACAAAAGGACAAGTACATTAGTGTCTAGTTTAAGAAACAGACGCCTCACAAGTCCTCAACTGACAGTTTCATTAAATAGTACCTGAAAAACACCAGTCTCAACTTCAGCAGTGAAGAGGAGACTCTGGGATGGTGGCTTTCTATGCAGAGTTGCAAAGAAAAAGCCTTCTCAGACTGGGCAAAAGAACAGACACTGGACAATGTTTGTAAACAACATAAATAAACACTGTATAGCCTCATAACAAGGTTAAACACATGTTGATATCATGGATGGTCAGTCCTTGCATCCATAGCTCTGAATTTCACAGTGGTTACATTTCTCCAGGCTCATCAGCTTTTTACCAAAACAGAGGTGGGGTGTCCGCTTTGTTATTGTAGCTTTAAGACTGAAGTGATCATCTCTACCCCTTTCTCCCAACATCTTTCTCTCTTCCCTCGCCCTCTCTCTCCCTTGCTCTCTTTCACCCTTTCTCTCGCTCTCAGGGGGGATGGAGAGACCCACAGGCCAGTGATGGTCCACAGAGCTGTTCTGGGATCACTGGAACGCATGATCGCTATATTGGCTGAGAATTTTTCGGGGAAATGGTGAGAAGTGTGTCTGTTTCTATGTCTGATTTGATTAATCTAAAATGATACCACTTTGGTTACCCACATTTCTCTTACTCACTCAGTTTCTCTTTCCTTTCTGTCTTTTTCAGGCCTCTGTGGTTGTCTCCAGCGCAGGTCATGATTATTCCTGTAGGGGGAGGTAGTGAGTCGTATGCGCAACAGGTCAGGACTCATAATATCAGATCTGGGGCCATATGTATCAAGTGTCTCAGAGTAGAAGTGCTGATTTAGGGTCAGTTTTGCATTTTGGATCTCAATTCTTAAGATTAAATGAAAAGGAGGAACCTGGTCCTAGATCAGCACTCCTGCTCTGAGACACATTATACACATGTCCCTTGTACTGCAGGCTGAAATCAACCCCCCCCCCCCATACACTCACACACGCGACCAAACACAACATGACTCAGCACACATCAAAAGCTGTACCCCTCAATGACTCCAGAGGTCGAAGGCTAATCCAACACTGTACCCATACACGGTTCATGACTCTGAAAAGGACTTGATTTGAGGTTAATTTTGTGATTAGGTTTTTATTTATTTAACACATGGGAACCAACAATGAAACAAAGGTAGGTACGTACATGCCACTACTCACATATCAATATATTCTACAAGTTTCATCTGCCACATGATGAATGAGCCAGCAGCAGGTAAGACCAAACACAGGAGATAACATGGAATATAGACATGTAATGTTTCTGAGGCCTTCATCAGGACATGGCTCCTGTTTCTGTCTTGACTTGTCTTGTAAAAAGCCTGCCAGTCACAACATTGCCAATACATTCTCCTGTATGTAATGCGCATGTAGCCCCAGGGGAGGAGAATCTATCAACACTGCTGATCTGGGGTCTGTCATGATGATACATAGCCAGGTAATACAGCCACCAGTGTCTCGGCCCTCATGGTGGATTTTAAAAGGTGCCGTCCTTACTGGTATTCTACCGTAGCCTGTTTCCTGTCTCCTCTACCACCACTGTGAGTGATGTGTGTTTTGCTCTTGTTAAGGTGGTCCGACAGTTCCGCGAGGTTGGCTTCATGGCTGACGCGGATGATGACCATGGTGCCACCTTAAATAAGAAGATCCGCTCTGCACAGCTGGCCCAGTACAACTACATATTTGGTAAGAGTGCGTGGGTGAACATGGATTAGATTACTGTAGATTCAAAATAAACTGACACAGCTTGTAAACATATTGATTCAATAATTGTTTATTTCTGTGTGTGTGTGTCCAGTGGTAGGTGAGAAGGAGTGTGTGAGTGGCACGGTGAGTGTAAGGACCAGAGGGGGGAAGCAGCTAGGGAGGAGACCGACAGAGGAGGTCCTGGCATCACTCACACACCTACGAGACGCACGGAGCAACCAGGATGACTTCTAACACACACACCTGTTGTGGATGAAGAATTGCTCACTGTACTTTTGTAATAAAATATAATAACTTCAATGTTTCAACTCTGCTGGGTGTCTTTTGAACACACCTTTTCTGTGTAACTGTCATTATGGACATGGTCATGTTAATGGGGCTGGTGTGTGTGTGTAACTGTCATTATGGACATGGTCATGTTAATGGGGCTGGTGTGTGTGTGTGTAACTGTCATTATGGACATGGTCATGTTAATGGGGCTGGTGTGTGTGTGTAACTGTCATTATGGACATGGTCATGTTAATGGGGCTGGTGTGTGTGTGTAACTGTCATTATGGACATGGTCATGTTAATGGGGCTGGTGTGTGTGTGTAACTGTCATTATGGACATGGTCATGTTAATGGGGCTGGTGTGTGTGTGTGTAACTGTCATTATGGACATGGTCATGTTAATGGGGCTGGTGTGTGTGTGTAACTGTCATTATGGACATGGTCATGTTAATGGGGCTGGTGTGTGTGTGTAACTGTCATTATGGACATGGTCATGTTAATGGGGCTGGTGTGTGTGTGTAACTGTCATTATGGACATGGTCATGTTAATGGGGCTGGTGTGTGTGTAACTGTCATTATGGACATGGTCATGTTAATGGGGCTGGTGTGTGTGTAACTGTCATTATGGACATGGTCATGTTAATGGGGCTGGTGTGTGTGTGTAACTGTCATTATGGACATGGTCATGTTAATGGGGCTGGTGTGTGTAACTGTCATTATGGACATGGTCATGTTAATGGGGCTGGTGTGTGTGTAACTGTCATTATGGACATGGTCATGTTAATGGGGCTGGTGTGTGTGTGTGTGTAACTGTCATTATGGACATGGTCATGTTAATGGGGCTGGTGTGTGTGTGTGTAACTGTCATTATGTACATGGTCATGTTAATGGGGCTGGTGTGTGTGTGTGTAACTGTCATTATGGACATGGTCATGTTAATGGGGCTGTGTGTGTGTGTGTGTGTGTGTGTGTGTGTAACTGTCATTATGGACATGGTCATGTTAATGGGGCTGGTGTGTGTGTGTGTGTAACTGTCATTATGGACATGGTCATGTTAATGGGGCTGGTGTGTGTGTGTGTGTGTGTGTGTGTGTAACTGTCATTATGGACATGGTCATGTTAATGGGGCTGGTGTGTGTGTGTGTGTAACTGTCATTATGGACTTGGTCATGTTAATGGGGCTGGTGTGTGTGTGTGTCTGTGTGTGTGTAACTGTCATTATGGACATGGTCATGTTAATGGGGCTGGTGTGTGTGTGCAACTGTCATTATGGACATGGTCATGTTAATGGGGCTGGTGTGTGTGTGTGTAACTGTCATTATGGACATGGTCATGTTAATGGGGCTGGTGTGTGTGTGTGTGTGTGTGTGTGTAACTGTCATTATGGACATGGTCATGTTAATGGGGCTGGTGTGTGTGTGTGTAACTGTCATTATGGACTTGTTAATGGGGCTGGTGTGTGTGTGTGTGTGTGTAATTGTCATTATGGACATGGTCATGTTAATGGGGCTGGTGTGTGTGTGTAACTGCCATTATGGACATGGTCATGTTAATGGGGCTGGTGTGTGTGTGTGTGTGTGTGTGTAACTGTCATTATGGACATGGTCATGTTAATGGGGCTGGTGTGTGTGTGTAACTGTCATTATGGACATGGTCATGTTAATGGGGCTGGTGTGTGTGTGTAACTGTCATTATGGACATGGTCATGTTAATGGGGCTGGTGTGTGTGTAACTGTCATTATGGACATGGTCATGTTAATGGGGCTGGTGTGTGTGTGTGTGTAACTGTCATTATGGACATGGTCATGTTAATGGGGCTGGTGTGTGTGTAACTGTCATTATGGACATGGTCATGTTAATGGGGCTGGTGTGTGTGTGTGTAACTGTCATTATGGACATGGTCATGTTAATGGGGCTGGTGTGTGTGTGTGTAACTGTCATTATGGACATGGTCATGTTAATGGGGCTGGTGTGTGTAACTGTCATTATGGACATGGTCATGTTAATGGGGCTGGTGTGTGTGTGTGTAACTGTCATTATGGACATGGTCATGTTAATGGGGCTGGTGTGTGTGTGTGTGTGTGTGTAACTGTCATTATGGACATGGTCATGTTAATGGGGCTGGTGTGTGTGTGTGTGTAACTGTCATTATGGACATGGTCATGTTAATGGGGCTGGTGTGTGTGTGTCATTATGGACATGGTCATGTTAATGGGGCTGGTGTGTGTGTGTGTAACTGTCATTATGGACATGGTCATGTTAATGGGGCTGGTGTGTGTGTGTGTAACTGTCATTATGGACATGGTCATGTTAATGGGGCTGGTGTGTGTGTGTGTGTGTGTGTGTGTGTAACTGTCATTATGGACATGGTCATGTTAATGGGGCTGGTGTGTGTGTGTGTGTGTGTAACTGTCATTATGGACATGGTCATGTTAATGGGGCTGGTGTGTGTGTGTAACTGTCATTATGGACATGGTCATGTTAATGGGGCTGGTGTGTGTAACTGTCATTATGGACATGGTCATGTTAATGGGGCTGGTGTGTGTGTAACTGTCATTATGGACATGGTCATGTTAATGGGGCTGGTGTGTGTGTAACTGTCATTATGGACATGGTCATGTTAATGGGGCTGGTGTGTGTGTGTAACTGTCATTATGGACATGGTCATGTTAATGGGGCTGGTGTGTGTAACTGTCATTATGGACATGGTCATGTTAATGGGGCTGGTGTGTGTGTAACTGTCATTATGGACATGGTCATGTTAATGGGGCTGGTGTGTGTGTGTGTGTAACTGTCATTATGGACATGGTCATGTTAATGGGGCTGGTGTGTGTGTGTGTAACTGTCATTATGGACATGGTCATGTTAATGGGGCTGGTGTGTGTGTGTGTAACTGTCATTATGGACATGGTCATGTTAATGGGGCTGGTGTGTGTGTGTGTGTGTGTGTGTGTAACTGTCATTATGGACATGGTCATGTTAATGGGGCTGGTGTGTGTGTGTGTGTAACTGTCATTATGGACATGGTCATGTTAATGGGGCTGGTGTGTGTGTGTGTGTGTGTGTGTGTGTGTGTGTGTAACTGTCATTATGGACATGGTCATGTTAATGGGGCTGGTGTGTGTGTGTGTGTAACTGTCATTATGGACTTGGTCATGTTAATGGGGCTGGTGTGTGTGTGTGTCTGTGTGTGTGTAACTGTCATTATGGACATGGTCATGTTAATGGGGCTGGTGTGTGTGTGCAACTGTCATTATGGACATGGTCATGTTAATGGGGCTGGTGTGTGTGTCATTATGGACATGGTCATGTTAATGGGGCTGGTGTGTGTGTCATTATGGACATGGTCATGTTAATGGGGCTGGTGTGTGTAACTGTCATTATGGACATGGTCATGTTAATGGGGCTGGTGTGTGTGTGTGTAACTGTCATTATGGACATGGTCATGTTAATGGGGCTGGTGTGTGTGTGTGTGTGTGTGTGTAACTGTCATTATGGACATGGTCATGTTAATGGGGCTGGTGTGTGTGTGTGTAACTGTCATTATGGACTTGTTAATGGGGCTGGTGTGTGTGTGTGTGTGTGTGTGTAATTGTCATTATGGACATGGTCATGTTAATGGGGCTGGTGTGTGTGTGTAACTGCCATTATGGACATGGTCATGTTAATGGGGCTGGTGTGTGTGTGTGTGTGTGTGTGTGTGTGTGTAACTGTCATTATGGACATGGTCATGTTAATGGGGCTGGTGTGTGTGTGTAACTGTCATTATGGACATGGTCATGTTAATGGGGCTGGTGTGTGTGTGTAACTGTCATTATGGACATGGTCATGTTAATGGGGCTGGTGTGTGTGTGTAACTGTCATTATGGACATGGTCATGTTAATGGGGCTGGTGTGTGTGTGTAACTGTCATTATGGACATGGTCATGTTAATGGGGCTGGTGTGTGTGTGTAACTGTCATTATGGACATGGTCATGTTAATGGGGCTGGTGTGTGTGTGTAACTGTCATTATGGACATGGTCATGTTAATGGGGCTGGTGTGTGTGTGTGTGTAACTGTCATTATGGACATGGTCATGTTAATGGGGCTGGTGTGTGTGTGTGTGTAACTGTCATTATGGACATGGTCATGTTAATGGGGCTGGTGTGTGTGTGTGTAACTGTCATTATGGACATGGTCATGTTAATGGGGCTGGTGTGTGTGTGTGTAACTGTCATTATGGACATGGTCATGTTAATGGGGCTGGTGTGTGTAACTGTCATTATGGACATGGTCATGTTAATGGGGCTGGTGTGTGTGTGTGTAACTGTCATTATGGACATGGTCATGTTAATGGGGCTGGTGTGTGTGTGTGTAACTGTCATTATGGACATGGTCATGTTAATGGGGCTGGTGTGTGTGTGTAACTGTCATTATGGACATGGTCATGTTAATGGGGCTGGTGTGTGTGTAACTGTCATTATGGACATGGTCATGTTAATGGGGCTGGTGTGTGTGTAACTGTCATTATGGACATGGTCATGTTAATGGGGCTGGTGTGTGTGTGTAACTGTCATTATGGACATGGTCATGTTAATGGGGCTGGTGTGTGTAACTGTCATTATGGACATGGTCATGTTAATGGGGCTGGTGTGTGTGTAACTGTCATTATGGACATGGTCATGTTAATGGGGCTGGTGTGTGTGTGTGTGTGTAACTGTCATTATGGACATGGTCATGTTAATGGGGCTGGTGTGTGTGTGTGTAACTGTCATTATGGACATGGTCATGTTAATGGGGCTGGTGTGTGTGTGTGTAACTGTCATTATGGACATGGTCATGTTAATGGGGCTGGTGTGTGTGTGTGTGTGTGTGTGTGTGTGTGTAACTGTCATTATGGACATGGTCATGTTAATGGGGCTGGTGTGTGTGTGTGTGTAACTGTCATTATGGACATGGTCATGTTAATGGGGCTGGTGTGTGTGTGTGTGTGTGTGTGTGTGTGTAACTGTCATTATGGACATGGTCATGTTAATGGGGCTGGTGTGTGTGTGTGTGTAACTGTCATTATGGACTTGGTCATGTTAATGGGGCTGGTGTGTGTGTGTGTCTGTGTGTGTGTAACTGTCATTATGGACATGGTCATGTTAATGGGGCTGGTGTGTGTGTGCAACTGTCATTATGGACATGGTCATGTTAATGGGGCTGGTGTGTGTGTCATTATGGACATGGTCATGTTAATGGGGCTGGTGTGTGTGTCATTATGGACATGGTCATGTTAATGGGGCTGGTGTGTGTAACTGTCATTATGGACATGGTCATGTTAATGGGGCTGGTGTGTGTGTGTGTAACTGTCATTATGGACATGGTCATGTTAATGGGGCTGGTGTGTGTGTGTGTGTGTGTGTGTGTAACTGTCATTATGGACATGGTCATGTTAATGGGGCTGGTGTGTGTGTGTGTAACTGTCATTATGGACTTGTTAATGGGGCTGGTGTGTGTGTGTGTGTGTGTAATTGTCATTATGGACATGGTCATGTTAATGGGGCTGGTGTGTGTGTGTAACTGCCATTATGGACATGGTCATGTTAATGGGGCTGGTGTGTGTGTGTGTGTGTGTGTAACTGTCATTATGGACATGGTCATGTTAATGGGGCTGGTGTGTGTGTGTAACTGTCATTATGGACATGGTCATGTTAATGGGGCTGGTGTGTGTGTGTAACTGTCATTATGGACATGGTCATGTTAATGGGGCTGGTGTGTGTGTAACTGTCATTATGGACATGGTCATGTTAATGGGGCTGGTGTGTGTGTGTGTGTAACTGTCATTATGGACATGGTCATGTTAATGGGGCTGGTGTGTGTGTGTGTGTAACTGTCATTATGGACATGGTCATGTTAATGGGGCTGGTGTGTGTGTGTGTAACTGTCATTATGGACATGGTCATGTTAATGGGGCTGGTGTGTGTGTGTGTAACTGTCATTATGGACATGGTCATGTTAATGGGGCTGGTGTGTGTAACTGTCATTATGGACATGGTCATGTTAATGGGGCTGGTGTGTGTGTGTGTAACTGTCATTATGGACATGGTCATGTTAATGGGGCTGGTGTGTGTGTGTGTGTGTGTGTAACTGTCATTATGGACATGGTCATGTTAATGGGGCTGGTGTGTGTGTGTGTGTAACTGTCATTATGGACATGGTCATGTTAATGGGGCTGGTGTGTGTGTGTCATTATGGACATGGTCATGTTAATGGGGCTGGTGTGTGTGTGTGTAACTGTCATTATGGACATGGTCATGTTAATGGGGCTGGTGTGTGTGTGTGTAACTGTCATTATGGACATGGTCATGTTAATGGGGCTGGTGTGTGTGTGTGTGTGTGTGTAACTGTCATTATGGACATGGTCATGTTAATGGGGCTGGTGTGTGTGTGTGTGTGTGTAACTGTCATTATGGACATGGTCATGTTAATGGGGCTGGTGTGTGTGTGTAACTGTCATTATGGACATGGTCATGTTAATGGGGCTGGTGTGTGTAACTGTCATTATGGACATGGTCATGTTAATGGGGCTGGTGTGTGTGTAACTGTCATTATGGACATGGTCATGTTAATGGGGCTGGTGTGTGTGTAACTGTCATTATGGACATGGTCATGTTAATGGGGCTGGTGTGTGTGTGTAACTGTCATTATGGACATGGTCATGTTAATGGGGCTGGTGTGTGTAACTGTCATTATGGACATGGTCATGTTAATGGGGCTGGTGTGTGTGTAACTGTCATTATGGACATGGTCATGTTAATGGGGCTGGTGTGTGTGTGTGTGTAACTGTCATTATGGACATGGTCATGTTAATGGGGCTGGTGTGTGTGTGTGTAACTGTCATTATGGACATGGTCATGTTAATGGGGCTGGTGTGTGTGTGTGTAACTGTCATTATGGACATGGTCATGTTAATGGGGCTGGTGTGTGTGTGTGTGTGTGTGTGTGTGTAACTGTCATTATGGACATGGTCATGTTAATGGGGCTGGTGTGTGTGTGTGTGTAACTGTCATTATGGACATGGTCATGTTAATGGGGCTGGTGTGTGTGTGTGTGTGTGTGTGTGTGTGTGTGTGTAACTGTCATTATGGACATGGTCATGTTAATGGGGCTGGTGTGTGTGTGTGTGTAACTGTCATTATGGACTTGGTCATGTTAATGGGGCTGGTGTGTGTGTGTGTCTGTGTGTGTGTAACTGTCATTATGGACATGGTCATGTTAATGGGGCTGGTGTGTGTGTGCAACTGTCATTATGGACATGGTCATGTTAATGGGGCTGGTGTGTGTGTCATTATGGACATGGTCATGTTAATGGGGCTGGTGTGTGTGTCGTTATGGACATGGTCATGTTAATGGGGCTGGTGTGTGTAACTGTCATTATGGACATGGTCATGTTAATGGGGCTGGTGTGTGTGTGTGTAACTGTCATTATGGACATGGTCATGTTAATGGGGCTGGTGTGTGTGTGTGTGTGTGTGTGTAACTGTCATTATGGACATGGTCATGTTAATGGGGCTGGTGTGTGTGTGTGTAACTGTCATTATGGACTTGTTAATGGGGCTGGTGTGTGTGTGTGTGTGTGTGTGTAATTGTCATTATGGACATGGTCATGTTAATGGGGCTGGTGTGTGTGTGTAACTGCCATTATGGACATGGTCATGTTAATGGGGCTGGTGTGTGTGTGTGTGTGTGTGTGTGTGTGTGTGTGTAACTGTCATTATGGACATGGTCATGTTAATGGGGCTGGTGTGTGTGTGTAACTGTCATTATGGACATGGTCATGTTAATGGGGCTGGTGTGTGTGTGTAACTGTCATTATGGACATGGTCATGTTAATGGGGCTGGTGTGTGTGTGTAACTGTCATTATGGACATGGTCATGTTAATGGGGCTGGTGTGTGTGTGTAACTGTCATTATGGACATGGTCATGTTAATGGGGCTGGTGTGTGTGTGTAACTGTCATTATGGACATGGTCATGTTAATGGGGCTGGTGTGTGTGTGTAACTGTCATTATGGACATGGTCATGTTAATGGGGCTGGTGTGTGTGTGTGTGTAACTGTCATTATGGACATGGTCATGTTAATGGGGCTGGTGTGTGTGTGTGTGTAACTGTCATTATGGACATGGTCATGTTAATGGGGCTGGTGTGTGTGTGTGTAACTGTCATTATGGACATGGTCATGTTAATGGGGCTGGTGTGTGTGTGTGTAACTGTCATTATGGACATAGTCATGTTAATGGGGCTGGTGTGTGTAACTGTCATTATGGACATGGTCATGTTAATGGGGCTGGTGTGTGTGTGTGTAACTGTCATTATGGACATGGTCATGTTAATGGGGCTGGTGTGTGTGTGTGTGTGTGTAACTGTCATTATGGACATGGTCATGTTAATGGGGCTGGTGTGTGTGTGTGTGTAACTGTCATTATGGACATGGTCATGTTAATGGGGCTGGTGTGTGTGTCATTATGGACATGGTCATGTTAATGGGGCTGGTGTGTGTGTGTCATTATGGACATGGTCATGTTAATGGGGCTGGTGTGTGTGTGTGTAACTGTCATTATGGACATGGTCATGTTAATGGGGCTGGTGTGTGTGTGTGTAACTGTCATTATGGACATGGTCATGTTAATGGGGCTGGTGTGTGTGTGTGTGTGTGTGTGTGTGTAACTGTCATTATGGACATGGTCATGTTAATGGGGCTGGTGTGTGTGTGTGTAACTGTCATTATGGACATGGTCATGTTAATGGGGCTGGTGTGTGTGTGTGTGTGTGTGTGTGTAACTGTCATTATGGACATGGTCATGTTAATGGGGCTGGTGTGTGTGTGTATGTAACTGTCATTATGGACTTGGTCATGTTAATGGGGCTGGTGTGTGTGTGTGTCTGTGTGTGTGTAACTGTCATTATGGACATGGTCATGTTAATGGGGCTGGTGTGTGTGTGCAACTGTCATTATGGACATGGTCATGTTAATGGGGCTGGTGTGTGTGTCATTATGGACATGGTCATGTTAATGGGGCTGGTGTGTGTGTCATTGTGGACATGGTCATGTTAATGGGGCTGGTGTGTGTGTGTGTGTAACTGTCATTATGGACATGGTCATGTTAATGGGGCTGGTGTGTGTGTGTGTGTAACTGTCATTATGGACATGGTCATGTTAATGGGGCTGGTGTGTGTGTGTGTGTGTGTGTGTGTGTGTAACTGTCATTATGGACATGGTCATGTTAATGGGGCTGGTGTGTGTGTGTGTAACTGTCATTATGGACTTGTTAATGGGGCTGGTGTGTGTGTGTGTGTGTGTGTAATTGTCATTATGGACATGGTCATGTTAATGGGGCTGGTGTGTGTGTGTGTAACTGCCATTATGGACATGGTCATGTTAATGGGGCTGGTGTGTGTGTGTAACTGTCATTATGGACATGGTCATGTTAATGGGGCTGGTGTGTGTGTGTAACTGTCATTATGGACATGGTCATGTTAATGGGGCTGGTGTGTGTGTGTAACTGTCATTATGGACATGGTCATGTTAATGGGGCTGGTGTGTGTGTGTAACTGTCATTATGGACATGGTCATGTTAATGGGGCTGGTGTGTGTGTAACTGTCATTATGGACATGGTCATGTTAATGGGGCTGGTGTGTGTGTGTGTGTAACTGTCATTATGGACATGGTCATGTTAATGGGGCTGGTGTGTGTGTGTGTGTAACTGTCATTATGGACATGGTCATGTTAATGGGGCTGGTGTGTGTGTGTGTAACTGTCATTATGGACATGGTCATGTTAATGGGGCTGGTGTGTGTAACTGTCATTATGGACATGGTCATGTTAATGGGGCTGGTGTGTGTAACTGTCATTATGGACATGGTCATGTTAATGGGGCTGGTGTGTGTGTGTGTAACTGTCATTATGGACATGGTCATGTTAATGGGGCTGGTGTGTGTGTGTGTGTGTGTGTAACTGTCATTATGGACATGGTCATGTTAATGGGGCTGGTGTGTGTGTGTGTAACTGTCATTATGGACATGGTCATGTTAATGGGGCTGGTGTGTGTGTCATTATGGACATGGTCATGTTAATGGGGCTGGTGTGTGTGTGTCATTATGGACATGGTCATGTTAATGGGGCTGGTGTGTGTGTGTGTAACTGTCATTATGGACATGGTCATGTTAATGGGGCTGGTGTGTGTGTGTGTGTGTGTAACTGTCATTATGGACATGGTCATGTTAATGGGGCTGGTGTGTGTGTGTGTGTGTGTAACTGTCATTATGGACATGGTCATGTTAATGGGGCTGGTGTGTGTGTGTGTAACTGTCATTATGGACTTGTTAATGGGGCTGGTGTGTGTGTGTGTGTGTGTGTATAACTGTCATTATGGACATGGTCATGTTAATGGGGCTGGTGTGTGTGTGTGTAACTGTCATTATGGACATGGTCATGTTAATGGGGCTGGTGTGTGTGTGTGTGTAACTGTCATTATGGACATGGTCATGTTAATGGGGCTGGTGTGTGTGTGTGTGTGTGTAACTGTCATTATGGACATGGTCATGTTAATGGGGCTGGTGTGTGTGTGTGTGTGTGTGTGTGTGTGTGTAACTGTCATTATGGACATGGTCATATTAATGGGGCTGGTGTGTGTAACTGTCATTATGGACATGGTCATGTTAATGGGGCTGGTGTGTGTGTGTGTGTAACTGTCATTATGGACATGGTCATGTTAATGGGGCTGGTGTGTGTGTGTAACTGTCATTATGGACATGGTCATGTTAATGGGGCTGGTGTGTGTGTGTAACTGTCATTATGGACATGGTCATGTTAATGGGGCTGGTGTGTGTGTAAGTGTTTCATTGTGCAGCACTGGTTGGAGAGACATCCATTTTAGGAGTCTTATCAGGGTTTTCAGGCAACAGTTGTGGTTGGTTGTTAATACTCAAATCAGTTCAGCCCTGTTACGTAAGACTGTCATCACTACCTTTAAAAGACTGGAATAGGAAAGGCAGGATACGCAGGGAGCGTGGGGGGATTTGACTAAAATAGGAGAGGGAGCCCTGTGTTTAGTGGAAACAGGAAAGGCAGAACGAAGGTCGGAAGGTTTGAAGTTTTTCCCTCTTTTTTTAATTGAGAGAGGGAGCGACGGAACGGAAAGGACATGAGTCACAACAGTGACAGAACAGCTAGGAGAGACCGGGGGGGGGGGGGGGGGGGGGTCACAGATCAAACACGGACTAGACTGGACAAAGAACCTCTTCAACAAAACGGCTATTGGCCAAAGGCGGCGGTTTCGTGTGCTTAGTTCTACGCGAGCACTTCACTGCCGAGACAGAGAGGGAGGCCGAAAGGAGTTGAATTGGGTTCAGGCCAGGGGGCTTTTGGTGTGTATCGGTCCCTAGAGCCAGACACTAAGTGGGTGACCAGACTGAGCATTACCAGAGGAGGAGAGGTTGGACTTGGCCCCACGTTCCAATCACACAGATTAACGGTCAGGCGATTTAAAACAGACCAAAGAATGAGGCTTATATCCAATACGCAGGATAAATGCCTTAAATTCCTTGTCCCCCTCTTGAATGACTTTCTTTCTCTGAAATGATTAAAGTCTGGGAGTTGTTTGGTGCTGTAAGTGTTCCACAGTAGTTCCAGAGTGGTGACATGGACCATTAGTATCAGTGAACATTCCCAAAACCATTAGTTACTGATAACTACAAGCTCATCAGTCGGTCACTCTACCCTCCTCACAGCATTCCTTCCCCCTATCTCTCTCGCTCTAATCTCTTTCTCTCACTGTACTCTCTCTAGTTGCTTTCTTTGAACACACAAAGCAATTGTTATTTTGACAGTTCGAGTCGCACAGTGTTCATTCTGAAATTATTTTTAGCCAGGGGGTTGAGAAGTGGGTTGGGGGGCATAAAGAGAGGCGGGCCTTTTGACGTTAAAGACAATAACAAAGGAAGGTATAGGTCACTATCTCCAGTCCTGGGACTGCCCATAGGCTATAACGTAACATGTCAATAAGGCTATAGGAGGATGAAATGAAATAATTTGTTTAGGGGGTTGTTCATAAATATAGTAGGTAGCCTACAAGTCCAGATAGGTACATAAAAGACCCAGGATGCATCCCAAATGGCACCATATTCCCTTTCACCTGTGCCAAATGGCACCCTATTCCAATTGACATGTCCCAAATGGCACCATATTAACACTGACCTGTCCCAAATGGCACCATATTCCCATTTGACCTGTCCCAAATGGCACCATATTCCCATTGAACCTGTCCCAAATGGCACCATATTCCCATTTAACCTGTCCCAAATGGCGCCCTATTCCCATTTGACCTGTCCCAAATGGCACCCTATTCCATTTGACTTGTCCCAAATGGCACCCTATTCCATTTGACCTGTCCCAAATGGCACACTATTCCATATGTAGTTCACAGCCCTATGGGTTCTGGTCTAAAGTAGTACACTATAAAGGGAATAGGGTGCCATATGGAACACACTCCAGTTTCAGGTCATCCTTTCTGTGGGAAGGGGGCTGGGAGGCAGGGTGACCATGATCAGAGGAAGTCAAACATGGTGGTATTGTTCTGTTCTGCTGGTATCACTGAGAACCTGTCAAACACTGATTGGTGGGACGTGGACCTGAAATAGACCCCTGTGCCTGGACTCCCTTTCCCCTTCACCTCCTGTAAAAATAACCTTCCTGTATGTGTGTGTATATATGTTTAACTGTCCTTGTGAGCACCAGAAGTCCTCGCAAGGATAGTAAAACAAGAAATTAATTTTGCCGGTCCACATTTTGCTGGCTCCCTGAGGAAAAATACTATTTTAGGTTAGGTTTGGGGTTAAAATTAGGAATAGAACTAAGGTTAATGTTAGATTTAGGGATAGGATTTTGGATGGGAATCAATTATTTGGTCCTCACGGGGATAGCAATAGTGTGTGTGAGAGGGAGAGAGAGTTTGCTGCCAGGTGGGCTGAGAGTCCAGCCACTGAAAACAATAACAGGAGGTCTGTTGGCCTTTGCAGCAAACAGTGACAACAACCTAGCAGTGTAGAGCCCTCTCTCTCGCTCTCTCCTCTCTCTCGCTGGGCGTGTGGGTTGGCTGGTAATGTTTGGATAGGGGCAAGCCAATTAGTGAAGGAAATATTATTATTTCTGACGGGGGTGTGTGGTGGATGGAACACTTGGAGCGGTGTAGCTCACTGTTACACGTTCCAGTTGCCCAGCTTCAGTCCCTTGAAATTAATTCCTTATTGAGAAACAGACTGGGGGAATAAATCAGCTGTAAGGATTCTGCTGGATATACACCAAACCATGGGCCCACCCGCACTGATCACTAGACACACACACACACACACACACATAGAAGCCCCCCCCCCCCCCCAATATTTCCCAACTTCTGTCCAGATCTGGTCGTTGAGGTTTTCTAAAGTCTTTATTTGATCCAGTCGTCTCTCCCAGTCAGGTGGTCGTCTCTCCCAGTCAGGTGGTCGTCTCTCCCAGTCAGGTGGTCGTCTCTCCCAGTCAGGTGGTCGTCTCTCCCAGTCAGGTGGTCGTCTCTCCAATCCTCCTGTGTGGACTTCACACCTCTCACTGGAGCTGTTTACATCTGGCCCTGCAAATACAGTGCCTTGCAGAAGTATTCACCCTCCTTGGCATTTTTCCTATTTTGTTTCATTACAACCTGTAATTTACATTTGTATTTGTATTTCATGTAATGGACATACACAAAATTGGTGAAGTGAAATGAAAAAAATAACTTGTTTAAAAAAATTTAAACACGGAAAAGTGGTGTGTGCATATGTATTCACCCCCTTTGCTATGAAGCCCCCAAATAAGATCTGGTGCAACCAATTACCTACAGAGGTCACATAATTAGTTAGATTGCACACAGGTGGACTTAAGTGTCACATGATCTCAGTAGAAAGGCCCCAGAGTCTGCAACACCACTAAGCAAGGGGCACCACCAAGCAAGCGACACCATTTAAGACCAAGGAGCTCTCCAAATAGGTCAGGGACAAAGTTGTGAAGAAGTACAGATCAGGGTTGGGTTATAAAAAAATATCAGAAACTTTGGACATCCCACGGCGCACCATTAAATCCATTATTAAAAAATGGAAAGAATATGGCACCACAACAAACCTGCCAAGAGAGGGCAGCCCACCAAAACTCACAGACCAGGCAAGGAGGGCATTAATCAGAGAGGCAACAAAGAGACCAAAGATAACCCTGAAGGAGCTACAAAGCTCCACAGCGGAGATTGGAGTATCTGTCCATAGGACCAATTTAAGCAGTACACTCCACAGAGTTGGGCTTTATGGAAGAGTGGCCAGAAAAAAAGCCATTGCTTAAAAAAAAAATACCAAACTGGTTTGGTGTTCACCAAAAGGCATGTGGGAGACTCCCCAAACATATGGAAGAAGGTACTCTGGTCAGATGAGACTAAAATTTAGCTTTTTGGCCATCAAGGAAAACGCTATGTCTGGTGCAAACCCAACACCTCTCATCACCCTGAGAACATCAAAGCACAGACCTCAATCCAATTGAGAATCTGTGGTATGACTTAAAGCTATACACCAGCGGAACCCATCCAACTTGAAGGAGCTGGAGCAGTTTTGCTTTGAAAAATGGGCAAAAATCCCAGTGACTAGATGTGCCAAGCTTATAGAAACATACCCCAAGAGACTTGCAGCTGTAATTGCTGCAAAAGTTGGCTCTACAAAGTATTGCCTTTGGGGGTGAATAGTTATGCACGCTCAAGTTTTCTGTTTTTTTTTTGTCTTATTTATTGTTTGTTTCACAATAAAAAAATATTTTGCATCTACAAAATGATACAACCCCCCCCCCCCCAAAACAAATATTTTAATTCCAGGTTGTAAGGCAACAAAGTAGGGGGGCGAATACTTTCGCAAGCCACTGTTGCCAGTAATGGATGCACCCTCACACACTCTCTCACAAACACACATGATCTGTGAAGGTTTCATGCCCATGGAGGCATACACACACACACACACACACATATTTACGCTTGCACACACACAAACCCAATGAAAGTGCCAGGTCTGGAGAGGCCCTGCATATAGCCAGTAATGGATGCACCCTCACACACACACAAACACACACACACAAACACACACACACACACCTCGGTACAGTAAGGTACAGTTCTAGCTCTGGCTTCACTTTGCTCTCAAATATGTCTGCTATGTTCAACAACACACAGCTGACCTGATTTCCTATCCTCTTCTCAGCAGAGAGAGAGAGAGGAGGAGGAGAGATGGAAAGAAAGAATGATTTGACAGGAGCAAGGATCGAAGTTGAAAAGAGTGTGTGTGTGTGTCCGTCGGCCCGTCTTTCTCTTCTTTCCAACCACCCTGTGAGAGAGGCGTTTGGTTTATTTTCTCTCCCCAGCGTGGTGAGATGATGCCAAGAGGGAGAGCGAGTTCTCTTCTCAGTTCAGAGGAAGGTGAGGAGGCTTGGACTAGTTTAGGAGACGGCGAGAATAAACCTGCTTTCTGCCTCTTTATAAATATTTACTGTATGACTCTTCTCGAAGCAGCTAGCTGGAGGTAAATTCCGGCGTTATGAAAGAGACAGAAGGAGGCAAGTGGAGGGTTAAAGAGCGAGAGAGAGAATGAGAGAAAGAACTGGAGAGTGAGAGAAAAGAGAGGCCATTGGTTTTGAATTCTGCTGTGTGAGCTGGTGCCAACCTGTGTGGAAAGAGGGACTAGAGGGACAGAATAGTGAGAGAAGACAAAATAACACAGACCTGCACAAATAACACACCTGCACACACTTGCACCTGCATATTTAACCTTTGACATAACATAACTACATTTGTTGGGGGCAAAAACAGGAGCAAGTTATCAGTGTGTGTGCAAGTGCTTGTATGAATGCTACAAAATATATTAGATGGAAATGTGTGACATCGACCTAAAAAGGGAGGACATTTTTGAGAAAGGGAGGGAGGGGGACAGAGCAGAGAAAGAGAGAAAGTGGGGAACAGTTTTGGAGACTGATCTGACTGGTGGTCTGTCAACGCTTCACAGTGAACTTCTCACTATGTCCTTCTAGCCAACCAAACCACATCAGAATGTCCTAGCCCAACCAAACCACAACAGAATGTCCTAGCCCAACCAAACCACAACAGAATGTCCTAGCCCAACCAAACCACAATAGAATGTCCTAGCCCAACCAAACCACATCAGAATGTCCTAGCCCAACCAAACCACATCAGAATGTCCTAGCCCGACCAAACCACATCAGAATGTCCTAGCCCAACCAAACCACATCAGAATGTCCTAGCCCAACCAAACCACATCAGAATGTCCTAGCCCAACCAAACCACAATAGAATGTCCTAGCCCAACCAAACCACATCAGAATGTCCTAGCCCAACCAAACCACATCAGAATGTCCTAGCCCAACCAAACCACATCAGAATGTCCTAGACCAACCAAACCACATCAGAATGTCCTAGCCCAACCAAACCACATCAGAATGTCCTAGCCCAACCAAACCACATCAGAATGTCCTAGCCCAACCAAACCACAATAGAATGTCCTAGCCCAACCAAACCACAATAGAATGTCCTAGCCCAACCAAACCACATCAGAATGTCCTAGCCCAACCAAACCACATCAGAATGTCCTAGACCAACCAAACCACATCAGAATGTCCTAGACCAACCAAACCACATCAGAATGTCCTTCTATGCTTCATATGCTATTGTATGACTGATTAAAACGTATGATATTATAAGTCCTCAAAGTATTATGATATGGAACGACCGCAATTCCATTCATGATGTAACCTAATGTAACATGTAACATATCATACTAAATTAAGTGTCACAGATTTACATACTGAATAATATGAATTGTTTGAGACCACATTGCATTTTCCCATGCCAAGTCTAGACAAACTGTACTGAAGAGCTTTGTTGTTGAGGTTGGGATGACTCAGTACAGTAAAGTGTCAAAGAAAGTGTTGGTGCAGCATGTTTATCACTTGACCATTAAGCCAAGATGATACAGCAATATATTGCAATCCTTAACATGAAGCTCTCCTAATCCATCTCAGAACCATTATTGTGAGCACATTTGTAGGAGCTTAATTTGACCAGTCTTTTGTTGTTGAGAATTTTCCTGCACCGCAGGAAATGCAGATCAGCTTTGTGATTTACATAAATTACCTGAAAACCCATACTAACACACGGTTGGTTATATATCAGTATTGAACTTTTCATGTAGTCTACTTTTGGCCAGCCAATAGCCTAACCACTGATCAAGCAACATTATGCACTAAACATTCCAATCCTGTTGCTGCAGGATTATTTGCTGTGACAATATAGGTCAAATTAAGATCCTACACCTGTAGCTGTCTTATGAGTCTTCCCATGCAAACTCCCCTTGGTGGATGTGAGAGTTAATGTGGAGTTAATGCGTTAATGTGGAGTTAATGCGTTAATGTGGAGATAGACAGAGAGAGTGGAACCACAGGAGGCTGCTGAGTAGAGGACAGCTCATAATAATGTCTGGAACGGAGCCAATTAAATGGCATCAAACACATGTATTTTATACCATTCCACCGATTCCGCTCCAGCCATTTAACACGAGCCCGTCCTCCCCAATTAAGATGCCACCAACTTCCTGTGATAGACACTACCTCCCCTCCTAGCATTCTCTCACCTGCCAAAAGACCACCCATTCTATTGGCCACCTCACTTACTGTCCAACTACCCTCCCTCCCTCTCCTTCTATTCAGACTCAGCTATTCTTTTCTCTCTCTTAAGAATACACAGTCCTCTGCTTTGATCTGTCCATCTATAAGATGCCTCTGGAATGGAACAAATATTGACTCCATCTGACCCAGACAAATCCCTCCCTCCTTCCCTTTCCAGCTCTTTCAATTCAATTCAAGGGGCTTTATTGGCATGGGAAACATAACATTGCCAAAGCAAGTGAAGTAGATAATATACAAAGTGAAATAAACAATAAAAATTAACAGTTAACATTACACTCACAGAAGTCACTCTCTCTCTCTCTCTCCTTTCTCTCTCTTTCTTTCTCTCTCTCAATTCAATTCAAGGGGCTTTATTGGCATGGGAAACATATGTTTACATTTCAAGTGAATATCAAGTGAACTGGATAAACAAAAGTGAAATAAACAACCAAAAGTAAACAGTAAATATTCCAAAAGAATAAAGACATTTCAAATCTAATATTATGTCTGTATACAGTGTTGTAACGATGTGCAAATAGTTAAAGTACAGAAGGGAAAATAAATATGGGTTGTATTTACAATGGTGTTTGTTCTTCACTGGTTGCCCTTTTCTTGTTTCAACAGGGCACAAACCTTGCTGCTGTCATGGCACACTGTGGTATTTCACCCAATAGAAATGGGAATTTATCAAAATTGGATTTGTTTTCAAATTCTTTGTGGGTCTGTGTTATCTGAGGGAAATATGTGTCCCTAATATGGTCATACATTTGGCAGGAGGTCAGGAAGTGCAGCTCAGTTTCCACCTCATTTTGTGGGCAGTCTGCCTTCTCTTGATAGCCAGGTTTGCCTATGGCGACCATTCTCAATAGCAAGGCTATGCTCACTGAGTCTGTACATAGTCAAAGCTTTCCTTAAGGTTGGGTCAGGTATTCTGCCACTGTGTACTCTCTGTTTAGGACCAAATAGCATTCTAGTTTGCTCAGTTTTTTAAATTCTTTCCAATGTGTCAAGTGATTTATCTTTTTGTTTTCTCATGATTTGGTTGGGTCTAATTGTGTTGCTGTCCTGGGGTTCTGTGGGGCATGTTTGTGTTTGTGAACAGAGCCCCAGGACCAGCTTGTTTAGGGGACTCTTCGCCAGGTTTATCGCTCTGTAGGTGATGGCTTTGTTATGGAAGGTTTGGGAATGGTTGGTTTTAGAATTTAACGGCTATTTTCTGGATTTTGATAATTAACAGGTATCGGCCTAATTCTGCTCTGCATACATTATTTGGTGTTTTATGTGGTACACTGAGGATATTTTTCCCGAATTTTACATACAGTCTCAAATTGGTGTTTTTCCCATTTTGTGAATTCTTGGTTGGTGAGCGGACCCCAGACCTCACAACCATAAAGGGCAATGGGTTTTCTAACTGATAAAATTATTTTTTTGCCAGTTCCTAATGGTATGTCAAATTTGATCCTCCTTTTGATGGCATAGAAGGCTCTCTCTCTCTCGCTCCGTCATTCATTCTTTCTCTACCCCCTCTTTGTCACTGTCTCCCCCTCTTTTACCCCTTTCTGCCTCCACCCTCTAACGTTGGGCCCCGTTCTCTCTCTAATTCATTAGCCCTTCTCTGTGTGTGTAGTATAGTATTAGGTCAGCCTTAAATGATATTGTTTATGAAGCTACTGAGGCGTTTTGATAGTCTTAGGATATGAGGATACACAGTGCATCCCCATAATACATCCTCTGTAAGGAAACTCATCATATCTGGTTCTGTTTACTAAACCCCTCTTCACTCTTCCTCTCTCTATCCCCCTCATCGTTTTATATCCTCTCTCTCAACTCAACTCAACTCAAAGGGCTTTATTGACTTGGGAAACATGTTAACATCGCCAAAGCAAGTGGAATAGATAATTAACAAAAGTGAAATAAAGACTAAAAAATGTACAGTAAACATTACACTCACAAAAGTTCCAAAGGAATAGAGATATAGAGATAATATTTTTTTTTTTTCCCCAATTTCGTGGTATCCAATTGTTAGTAGCTACTATCTTGTCTCATCGCTACAACTCCCGTACGGGCTCGGGAGAGACAAAGGTTGAAAGTCATGCGTCCTCCGATACACAACCAGCTTCTTTAACACAGCGCACATCCAACCCGGAAGCCAGCCGAACCAATGCGCCGGAGGAAACACCGTGCACCTGGCCACCTTGGCTAGCGTACACTGCGCCCAGCCCGCCACAGGAGTCACTGGTGCGCGATGAGACAAGGACACCCCTACCGACCAAGCCCTCCCTAACCCGGGCGACGCTAGGCCAATTGTGCGTCGCCCCACGGACCTCCCGGTCGCGGCCGGTTACGACAGAGCCTGGGCGCGAACCCAGGACTCTGATGGCACAGCTGGCCACTGCGCCACCCGGGAGGCCCCCTGAATAGAGACATTTCAAATGTATCTCTCTCTCTCTCTCCTGTTCCCAGAAAGCCTCATTAAACTTAGCACTCTGACAATGAAAGGGTCAAGGGTATGTGGCCAGAGTAAGAATGCCTGAGGTGTGTAGTGTCTATGTGTGTGGGTTGGTGTGTGAGGTTGCAAAGGGGTGCAGAGGTAGTTAGGGTGAGGGGGGATTATTGTTCCCCTGGGGTGGAACTGCCCTGAACCACAGTGCTATTACTCACTACAGCCACCCGAGACAAATAACAGATCTACAGTTATATACCACACACACACACACCCTCTTGTGTGATATGGTGATTGCTTGCTAATCAGGGCTGTGTGGTTGGCCGTGCATGTCTAACAGGTCCCACACTCTGGTTACTGCCTCTGAAATACAGGAAGAGGGATGGAGAGAAATAGAGAAGAGAGAATAATCAAGAGGAATATAGAAAAGAGTGTGGAGAAAGGGTCAGGAGGGTCAAGAGAGAGAGCGAGAACAAGAAAGAAAGGGGGAGCGATGGAGAAGGGCCCACAGCACTGGAGAGATTACCATGGTGACCACACAAACACAACCTGTTGTTACGCTTTGATAATGGATCAGTTCTGTTGAGTATCAATACGACAGCAGGTCTTTCACACACTATCTAATACAGTGTAGTACTCTCTAATACAGTGTAGTACTCTCTAATACAGTGTAGTGCTCTCTAATATAGTGTAGTACTCTCTAATACAGTGTAGTACTCTCTAATACAGTGTAGTACTCTCTAATACAGTGTAGTACTCTCTAATACAGTGTAGTTAGTTACAGTATAGGCTACATCCTGTGATGCTGTGTGTGTTTATCCTCATCATTTCATACAACAGAATGTTAGTGTGACAGATGTAATCATAAGCCAGTTGTATAATGTGGTTCAGGGTTTAGATTGGCTTAGACCAGTGTTTGATGTAGCTAATCACCATCTCTGTACTGTAGTCATGTTGTGTTTCTGCTGGCCAAGAAAAGCACACTGTCCTCTGAGACCAGTAGCTCTGTGTTAGATCAGACATACCCATACACACATTGCCCCCCCCCCTCTCGCTCTCTCTCTCTCCCACCCTTCTTTCTCTCTCCCACCCTCCCCTCTTCCCCTCTAGTGTTGAACTCATAAACCTGTGGCAAACGCAGCCGGAGGCAGTGACAATTCACTCAGGCCAGTCTTATCGGTGTTTGCAGACAACAAATAATGCCACTAAACTTACTGCCGCGCCAGTTCCAGTTATGCTTTTGACCCGAAAATCATCGCCACCCCTCTGCTCCTCAACCGCTCCCCAACCACTCTCTCTCTGATGTGGTATCGCGCGCCCTGCGCTTTGGGTCCACTTGTATTATCGCCCCTCCAGATTTGGAACGCAACGCGGTCAATTGCTTCCCTCAGGAACGCTCGCGCGCTGTACCATGCCACTTCTATTCCCGATTAAACCGGTTATAAAAACGGGTTGGGACCGATGCATGCCAATAACAAACACATCAGAACTAAAACATCCACAAAGACGGACATTTCAGAAGTTGATAACAATAAGCTATGTGGGTGTGTCTGTTTCGTCTGTCGACTATTCTCATAAGATATTTGCATGATTGATACAGTTCTGTGGAAGGATTCAGCCCCCCTAGTTCCAATAGACCTAAGTTTCATAGTCGATGTTGTAAAACAGTAATCTTGAATTGTTTTTATTTAATTTATTGGCTCTAAAACAATAAGGGGGTTGCGTGCGCGCCACGGGGTGCTACTGTCAGCGCTGCCAACTCTGAGCTCCATGAGCAGTTGTCAACAATGAGTTGATGATTATTAGTGATCAGAACAAGTCTGTACAATAGAACATTCTTATATAGGGTCGTTGTACAACTCAGAAAGCGGCTTTCAATTACTCAATTATAGATTAGTCAGAGGGGTGCCCGCGTGTGTGATATGGAAGGGAGAGAGAGACTGAGAGAGAGAGTTGTGTAATCTGTCCATTTTGTATCGCTCTTTTCTCCCCTTCAGGCCCCCCGGCTGCCAGACGTCACACCAGTTTAAAACAAGGACAAAAAAAGTTGTCGGGTGAACGAGAGAAAAAAAACTCTGAAACCCTTCCCCGATCCGAATCCAGGGAGGAGTGAAGTGAGTGAGTGTGACAGAACGAGGGGGACCGAGAGAGAGAGCACGCGAAGGAACCCTCTCTCACAACCACACAGAAGACAGTGGTTGTTCTGACTATCACCGAAAGGAACTGATAATAACTCACCCCGGGAGTCAACGAAAACACATATACGGTGGTCAGAAAGTCGTTACCGGAGGGGAAATACTTCAGGGCGAGGCCACAGAGAGAATGCGTCTCAGGTTTCTGTACAGGTAAATTGGGGGGACTCTATTGACCGATAACCTGCTCCACGCTTTCATGTGTGCGAAATGTTTCTAACCAAATTTTATTTCAGTGGGGATGTAGCCTACAGTAAGTGTAGTAGTGTACAGTAAGTATATGTTATCTATACGCATTTAAAACTGTTGAAAGGTCAACTGTTGTGAATAAAGATCCTGTGTGTGCTATAGCATATAGGTGAAGCGTACATGCGCATGTGTTGCGTTGCATCGGCACGATATGTAGAAGGAATTTTCCCTCGGGCTGGGGTTGAGGTTAAAACTCACTGTGTCTGGGCAGATTTTGTAACAGTTCCCACTCTCCCTCCCTGTCCACCTTCTCTCGCTCTCCGTTTTTATTCTACAATGTGCCACTGTAAAGAGAAACGTGGACGCGGGTAGGGGGTCGTTAGTTCAGGCTGAGCGGATCTGTTGTGTCAGGCTGTGCGGGACCTTTGTCTGTGGTTTTGGGATAATTGTTTAGTCTAGTGTGGGCCTGGGGACTGTGGGGAGGGTTTCAGTCGGAGGGGAGACAGCGGCGGTACACACATTGGAGAAACTGCACCAGTCACAGCGGCCACATGTGGCCTGCGGATTTGTGTTTGCGGTGATGTTATGGGATTGTGGTGTGTCTTCACAGTTCCCACAATAATTGTGTTGGTGCATCTCAAATTATCTACTTTAGCCCAGTGCGCATGCGTCCGCGTCCTGAGTTTGTAGCTATATAAAAGCACTTTAAAGGAACCTATAATCATGTGGCCAATATAAACCAAAGCCAGAGGCCCCACTCTCCAAGTCTCAAACTATTAAAACAAATGTACATGATGATTTGGGATTGCGAGTGATTGCGTTTGGATGTGGGCTTGTGTGTTTAAAAGCCACAGGGTGTGGACAGGTGGGAGGAAAAACACGGCTGATGTTTGGATGTATTAGTTTGTTTGCACCTTCTCGGCGCGGTCAGATTGATTGAGATGTATGCCGCTGAACCGCTGCTGAACCGCCAGGTCAAAGAAACAGTTATTCCTGAAATCACACGCGGCGTCGGGAAAAAACGACGCATGGTGTGCACCTCTAACATAGCTAGATCTGGAACATTCGACAGAGTGTCAACTGAACTGCTGAGAGTTAGTTTTACAGTATGTCCTATAATGAAAGAAAACACATTATGCATGGTGCTTTTACTCATGATAGAACGTTTATTAAACAGCTACTAGAGAGGCTCTGGACTGTTAGGGAAAGAGAAGTATGTGTTGACTATTAAATGATATAGTTTATGAAGCTACTGAGGCGTTTTGATAGTCTTAGGATATGAGGATACACAGTGCATCCCCATAATACATCCTCTGTAAGGAAACTCATCATATCTGGTTCTGTTTACTAAACCCCGCTTCACTCTTCCTCTCTCTATCCCCCTCATCGTTTTATATCCTCTCTCTCTCTTCCTTACCCTTCTCTCAGGATTTATGTGCTGTGGGGTTTTGTGGCAGTCACATCCTCTCTGACCAAGGCTGAGAAGAAAAAGGTGAGCAGTGGTTTTACCATAGTGATGGTGATTTGAGGCGATTAGTGTCTGTAATCGTAGTTTAGGCTTCTGGTGGATCAGCCCATGAAAGCCTGCAGTGAGTGGTGCACCATCTCACTGTGTGACCAGTGGTCAGTTCTGGCGCCGGGTCAGTGGTCGTGAGTCAGTAATGGTCTCGGCTCTGTGTCAGCTGCGTTTTTGTGATGTCACTCATTACCGAAGTCCCTTGGTGGCGGAGTGGTCCCCTGACACAGAGACAGGTGTGGCTGTTATTTGACCTATTGTAGCCCTGGACATGCTCAGAAATAGAACACACACACACACACACACACACACACACACACACACACACACACACACACACACACACACACACACAGCTCTGAGTTATGAAATGAGAAACAGATCCACAGAGGAACACATCAAAGCCTTGCCTGTTACACATGCACACACAGCGCACTGGGTTCAGCATGCCAGGCCAGAGCTGGCTTTGCCACAGCACTTCCACAAGGCCATCCATCCATATTCCACAAGGTTGATGATTTTATTCCTCAGTTCATAAAACTGCTTTAAAGCTACTGCCAGCATAAGTGAACTTAGCTTAGACGTCTTCTATTTCCTATTCCGCTGAACAACATCCAGGGCACTGAAACTTTGACACCAATTGAAGGCAGATTTGCTCAGGCAGGGGCCAACAGAACTAGAGAGGCCTGTCTAGGAAACACTTGTTACATGTTTACTACATGTTTATCCAACCAGCTCTCACAGTCTCACGTCAGAATTAGACCTTCATCCATGTTTCTCAAACGTCAAACTTCAAAGATGTTCCAAACGTCAAATTTCAAAGTGTTTAAGGGTAAGTTTAGGCATTTATCTGTATATTTTTTAATGTTTAGTTAACCCATCCTCCACCCCTCTTAGGAAGACAAGTATTTTATATATATATATATTTTTTACAGCTTTTCTGCTACAATATATGCTATATATTTTACATATACATTTTACATACACAATGTGTATTGTGAAAGATCATACACATTTTACATACATGGTACTTTTATATAAAGCAGTCATATAACAATAATACATTACCAAACAAAAAGCTCTTCAATACCACCCCTCAGCCACTCTCAGCCCATCCCACCTATCACCATAGACCTCAACTCTTTAATACCACCCCTCAGCCACTCTCAGCCCATCCCACCTATCACCATAGACCTCAGCTCTTTAATCCCACCCCTCAGCCACTCTCAGCCCATCCCACCTATCACCATAGACCTCAGCTCTTTAATCCCACCCCTCAGCCACTCTCAGCCCATCCCACCTATCACCATAGACCTCAACTCTTTAATACCACCCCTCAGCCACTCTCAGCCCATCCCACCTATCACCATAGACCTCAACTCTTTAATACCACCCCTCAGCCACTCTCAGCCCATCCCACCTATCACCATATACCTCAGCTCTTCAATACCACCCCTCAGCCACTCTCAGCCCATCCCACCTATCACCATAGACCTCAACTCTTTAATACCACCCCTCAGCCACTCTCAGCCCATCCCACCTATCACCATAGACCTCAACTCTTTAATACCACCCCTCAGCCACTCTCAGCCCATCCCACCTATCACCATAGACCTCAACTCTTTAATACCACCCCTCAGCCACTCTCAGCCCATCCCACCTATCACCATAGACCTCAGCTCTTTAATCCCACCCCTCAGCCACTCTCAACCCATCCCACCTATCACCATAGACCTCAGCTCTTTAATCCCACCCCTCAGCCACTCTCAGCCCATCCCACCTATCACCATAGACCTCAGCTCTTTAATCCCACCCCTCAGCCACTCTCAGCCCATCCCACCTATCACCATAGACCTCAACTCTTTAATACCACCCCTCAGCCACTCTCAGCCCATCCCACCTATCACCATAGACCTCAACTCTTTAATACCACCCCTCAGCCACTCTCAGCCCATCCCACCTATCACCATATACCTCAGCTCTTCAATACCACCCCTCAGCCACTCTCAGCCCATCCCACCTATCACCATAGACCTCAGCTCTTTAATCCCACCCCTCAGCCACTCTCAGCCCATCCCACCTATCACCATAGACCCCAGCTCTTTAATCCCACCCCTCAGCCACTCTCAGCCCATCCCACCTATCACCATAGACCTCAGCTCTTTAATCCCACCCCTCAGCCACTCTCAGCCCATCCCACCTATCACCATAGACCTCAACTCTTTAATACCACCCCTCAGCCACTCTCAGCCCATCCCACCTATCACCATAGACCTCAGCTATTTAATCCCACCCCTCAGCCACTCTCAGCCCATCCCACCTATCACCATAGACCTCATCTCTTCAATACCACCCCTCAGCCACTCTCAGCCCATCCCACCTATCACCATAGACCTCAGCTCTTTAATCCCACCCCTCAGCCACTCTCAGCCCATCCCACCTATCACCATAGACCTCAGCTCTTCAATACCACCCCTCAGCCACTCTCAGCCCATCCCACCTATCACCATAGACCTCAGCTCTTTAATCTCACCCCTCAGCCACTCTCAGCCCATTCCACCTATCACCCTCGTTTGGTTTCCATGTGCCATATATTTTTCAATTGAGCTGTGATGTTTTACATACATTTTGAATCTTTCTAATTCTATAGTATCCACAGATTGTGAGCTAAAGATGAAAGCCTTTCCTACGTGTATTATTATGTTATTTATTTATTCAAAATCGCCCAAAACTGCTATTTGTAAGGTTAATTTTAAATGAATGTTGTGATTTTCTTCACCATTCCTGAACCTGTGACCAGAAACAAGCTACATAGGGGCAATACCAGAATACATTATGTAGTGATTCTGTCTCATCGCAGCAAAATCTACAGAGCTGAGATTCTTGTATGCCCCATATACAGTGGGGCAAAAAAGTATTTAGTCAGCCACCAATTGTGCAAAATCTCCCACTTAAAAAAATAAGAGAGGCCTGTAATTTTCATCATAGGTACACTTCAACTATGACAGACAAAATGAGAAAAAAAAAATCCAGAAAATCACATTGTAGGATTTTAATTCATTTATTTGCAAATTATGGTGGAAAATAAGTATTTGGTCAGTAACAAAAGTTTATCTCAATACTTTGTTATATACCCTTTGTTGGCAATGACAGAGGTCAAACGTTTTCTGTAAGTCTTCACAAGGTTTTCACACACTGTTGCTGGTGTCAACATTTTGGGCCTCAAATGAAACAGGTATATTTTCTATTTATGCCAATTCCTTTCAGCCAATTTGTATCTTTAATTTATGGAAAGCAAACAAGTTTGTTACCTTCTCCCCTTTCCACTTGCCTCCTCCATATGTGTGGTAATGCTGCAATCAGTTGGTTGTAAGTCTGGATTGAGCAGACATTCTCATATATTTTCAATAGCAGCTATTGAAAATATATGGGAATGCCTGCTCATAACTCCACCGTTTTTATTCATAATATCATTTATAAATATAATTCAATTTTTTAAAAATCCATAAAGAATGTGTTTTTATTCATCAGTATATTTGAGTTTAACCATAACATTTGTTGTAATATTTTTTCTACCTTTTCTGGAGGAAAAACTGAAATTGTTTAACCTTTCTAACCCTCGACAACATTCCGCTGAAAAGGCAGCGTTTTTTTTTTTTTTAAATATGTAACTTTCACACATTAACAAGTCCAATACAGCAAATGAGAGATAAATATCTTGTTAATCTACCCATTATGTCCGATTTCAAAAATGCTTTACAGCGAAAGCACAACATATGATTATGTTAGGTCATAGCCAAGTCAAAAAAACACACAGCCATTTTTCCAGCCAAAGATAGGAGTCACAAAAAACACAAATAGAGTAAAAATGAATCACTAACCTTTGATGATCTTCACCAGATGACACTCATAGGACATCATGTTACACAATACATGTATGTTTTGTTTGATAATGTGCATATTTATATCAAAAAATCTCAGTTTACATTGGCGCGTTACATGCAGTAATGTTTTGATTCCAAAACAACCGTTGATTTAGCAGAAATACTCATAATAAACATTGATAAAATATACAACTGTTATTCACAGAATTAAAGATAGACTTCTCCTTAATGCAACCGCTGTGTCAGATATAAAAAAAAACTTTACGGAAAAAGCATAATCTGAGAACGGCGCTCAGAACCCAAAACAGCCAGAGGAATATCCGCCATTTTGGAGTCAACAGAAGCTGGAAATAACACCATAAATATTCACTTACCTTTGATGATCTTTATCAGAAGGCACTCCCAGGAATCCCAGTTCGACAATAAATGACTGATTTGTTCCATAAAGTTCCATAAAGTCCATAATTTATGTCCAAAATAGCCACTTGTTGTTAGCGTGTTCAGCCCAGTAATCCATCTTCATGAGGCGCAGGCACTTCGTCCAGACAAAAACTCGAAAAGTTCCGTTACAGTCCTAGTAGTAGAATCCTCATTCAAGTTTCTAAAGACGGTTGACATCTAGTGGAAGCCGTAGGAAGTGCAACTTTATCCATATCTCAATGTATATTCGGTAGGCCAAGCTTTGAAAAACTACAAACCTCAGATGTCCCACTTCCTGGTTGGATTTTTCTCAGGTTTTCGCCTGCCAAATGAGTTCTGTTATACTCACAGACATCATTCAAACAGTTTTAGAAACTTCAGAGTGTTTCCTATCCAATATTAATAATAATATGCATACATTAGCATCTGGGACAGAGTAAGAGTTCACTCTGGGCACGCTATTCATCCAAAAGTGAAAATGCTGCCCCCTATTAAGAAAGGGCGATACTTTAAACAAAATGTCATTTTCAATTACAGAAATGTACAACTTCTTGGAAATTAAAGTTGTAATCTGTATAAAGGCAAAAGGACACTTTTGAATAAAGGATGAACTACTTTATGTTTTAATATAACTTATGTATTAGTAAAGCTTTTAGTAAGAGGTTTAAAGCTTTAATATTGAATAATTTTAGCCCCCCAAACTCATATTCATTATATAAATAGGCACGTTTAATTTTGTCTTGCTTAGTATTCCAAATAAAATTTAATATTTTTTTGCTCATATGATTTAAAAAACTACTCGTCTGGAGTAGGCAGTGCCATTAGTAAGAAAGTAAACTGTGATAGGACCAAAGAGTTAATCAATGTGATTTTTCCATAAATAGACAAGTGTTTGCCTCTCCATGGTTGCAGAATCTTATAATTTTTGCTAACTTTTTATTGAAATTGATTGTGGTAAGTTCATTTATATTTTTTGTGTTGTGAATACGAAGTATGTCTAATTCACCATCCGCCCATTTTATTGGTAACTACAAGATAGTGTAAACACGGTGTCTTTTAACGATCCAATATGTAATATGGTATACTTGTCATAATTAAGTTTTAGTCCAGAGAGGCTAGAAAAGTGATCAAGATCTTCATTGAAACTGTGCAGGGATCCAGATTGCGGACTTGAGAAAAAACTTGCAACCTTCAACATGCAACCTTTTGCATCAGCGTACATTGACACTTGTTTTTATCCCCTGGATTTCTAACTCCTTGATATTCTTGTTGGATCTCATTTTAATAGCTAGCATTTCAATGGACATAATAAATAGATATGGAGACAACGGACAGCCTTGTTTTACTCCTCTTAAAAGCTCAATACTCTCTGAGAAGTAACCATTATTTACTATTTTACATCTGGGGTTGATGTACATAACTTTTAACCCATTGTATAAGATATTCACAGAAATTAAAGTAATCCAGGCATTTATATATACATTCTAGTTGTTCTTTATCGAACACTGTTGAAAAATCTGCTACGAAGACCAGGCCTGATACCCTCAGCCACTCTCAGCCCATCCCACCTATCACCATAGACCTCAGCTCTTTAATCCCACCCCTCAGCCACTCTCAGCCCATCCCACCTATCACCATAGACCTCAACTCTTTAATACCACCCCTCAGCCACTCTCAGCCCATCCCACCTATCACCATAGACCTCAGCTATTTAATCCCACCCCTCAGCCACTCTCAGCCCATCCCACCTATCACCATAGACCTCAGCTCTTCAATACCACCCCTCAGCCACTCTCAGCCCATCCCACCTATCACCATAGACCTCAGCTCTTTAATCCCACCCCTCAGCCACTCTCAGCCCATCCCACCTATCACCATAGACCTCAGCTCTTCAATACCACCCCTCAGCCACTCTCAGCCCATCCCACCTATCACCATAGACCTCAGCTCTTTAATCCCACCCCTCAGCCACTCTCAGCCCATTCCACCTATCACCCTCGTTTGGTTTCCATGTGCCATATATTTTTCAATTGAGCTGTGATGTTTTACATACATTTTGAATCTTTCTAATTCTATAGTATCCACAGATTGTGAGCTAAAGATGAAAGCCTTTCCTACGTGTATTATTATGTTATTTATTTATTCAAAATCGCCCAAAACTGCTATTTGTAAGGTTAATTTTAAATGAATGTTGTGATTTTCTTCACCATTCCTGAACCTGTGACCAGAAACAAGCTACATAGGGGCAATACCAGAATACATTATGTAGTGATTCTGTCTCATCGCAGCAAAATCTACAGAGCTGAGATTCTTGTATGCCCCATATACAGTGGGGCAAAAAAGTATTTAGTCAGCCACCAATTGTGCAAAATCTCCCACTTAAAAAAATAAGAGAGGCCTGTAATTTTCATCATAGGTACACTTCAACTATGACAGACAAAATGAGAAAAAAAAAATCCAGAAAATCACATTGTAGGATTTTAATTCATTTATTTGCAAATTATGGTGGAAAATAAGTATTTGGTCAGTAACAAAAGTTTATCTCAATACTTTGTTATATACCCTTTGTTGGCAATGACAGAGGTCAAACGTTTTCTGTAAGTCTTCACAAGGTTTTCACACACTGTTGCTGGTGTCAACATTTTGGGCCTCAAATGAAACAGGTATATTTTCTATTTATGCCAATTCCTTTCAGCCAATTTGTATCTTTAATTTATGGAAAGCAAACAAGTTTGTTACCTTCTCCCCTTTCCACTTGCCTCCTCCATATGTGTGGTAATGCTGCAATCAGTTGGTTGTAAGTCTGGATTGAGCAGACATTCTCATATATTTTCAATAGCAGCTATTGAAAATATATGGGAATGCCTGCTCATAACTCCACCGTTTTTATTCATAATATCATTTATAAATATAATTCAATTTTTTAAAAATCCATAAAGAATGTGTTTTTATTCATCAGTATATTTGAGTTTAACCATAACATTTGTTGTAATATTTTTTCTACCTTTTCTGGAGGAAAAACTGAAATTGTTTAACCTTTCTAACCCTCGACAACATTCCGCTGAAAAGGCAGCGTTTTTTTTTTTTTTAAATATGTAACTTTCACACATTAACAAGTCCAATACAGCAAATGAGAGATACATATCTTGTTAATCTACCCATTATGTCCGATTTCAAAAATGCTTTACAGCGAAAGCACAACATATGATTATGTTAGGTCATAGCCAAGTCAAAAAAACACACAGCTATTTTTCCAGCCAAAGATAGGAGTCACAAAAAACACAAATAGAGATAAAATTAATCACTAACCTTTGATGATCTTCACCAGATGACACTCATAGGACATCATGTTACACAATACATGTATGTTTTGTTTGATAATGTGCATATTTATATCAAAAAATCTCAGTTTACATTGGCGCGTTACATGCAGTAATGTTTTGATTCCAAAACAACCGTTGATTTAGCAGAAATACTCATAATAAACATTGATAAAATATACAACTGTTATTCACAGAATTAAAGATAGACTTCTCCTTAATGCAACCGCTGTGTCAGATATATAAAAAAAACTTTACGGAAAAAGCATAATCTGAGAACGGCGCTCAGAACCCAAAACAGCCAGAGGAATATCCGCCATTTTGGAGTCAACAGAAGCTGGAAATAACACCATAAATATTCACTTACCTTTGATGATCTTTATCAGAAGGCACTCCCAGGAATCCCAGTTCGACAATAAATGACTGATTTGTTCCATAAAGTTCCATAAAGTCCATAATTTATGTCCAAAATAGCCACTTGTTGTTAGCGTGTTCAGCCCAGTAATCCATCTTCATGAGGCGCAGGCACTTCGTCCAGACAAAAACTCGAATAGTTCCGTTACAGTCCTAGTAGTAGAATCCTCATTCAAGTTTCTAAAGACGGTTGACATCTAGTGGAAGCCGTAGGAAGTGCAACTTTATCCATATCTCAATGTATATTCGGTAGGCCAAGCTTTGAAAAACTACAAACCTCAGATGTCCCACTTCCTGGTTGGATTTTTCTCAGGTTTTCGCCTGCCAAATGAGTTCTGTTATACTCACAGACATCATTCAAACAGTTTTAGAAACTTCAGAGTGTTTCCTATCCAATATTAATAATAATATGCATATATTAGCATCTGGGACAGAGTAAGAGTTCACTCTGGGCACGCTATTCATCCAAAAGTGAAAATGCTGCCCCCTATTAAGAAAGGGCGATACTTTAAACAAAATGTCATTTTCAATTACAGAAATGTACAACTTCTTGGAAATTAAAGTTGTAATCTGTATAAAGGCAAAAGGACACTTTTGAATAAAGGATGAACTACTTTATGTTTTAATATAACTTATGTATTAGTAAAGCTTTTAGTAAGAGGTTTAAAGCTTTAATATTGAATAATTTTAGCCCCCCAAACTCATATTCATTATATAAATAGGCACGTTTAATTTTGTCTTGCTTAGTATTCCAAATAAAATTTAATATTTTTTTGCTCATATGATTTAAAAAACTACTCGTCTGGAGTAGGCAGTGCCATTAGTAAGAAAGTAAACTGTGATAGGACCAAAGAGTTAATCAATGTGATTTTTCCATAAATAGACAAGTGTTTGCCTCTCCATGGTTGCAGAATCTTATAATGTTTGCTAACTTTTTATTGAAATTGATTGTGGTAAGTTCATTTATATTTTTTGTGTTGTGAATACGAAGTATGTCTAATTCACCATCCGCCCATTTTATTGGTAACTACAAGATAGTGTAAACACGGTGTCTTTTAACGATCCAATATGTAATATGGTATACTTGTCATAATTAAGTTTTAGTCCAGAGAGGCTAGAAAAGTGATCAAGATCTTCATTGAAACTGTGCAGGGATCCAGATTGCGGACTTGAGAAAAAACTTGCAACCTTCAACATGCAACCTTTTGCATCAGCGTACATTGACACTTGTTTTTATCCCCTGGATTTCTAACTCCTTGATGTTCTTGTTGGATCTCATTTTAATAGCTAGCATTTCAATGGACATAATAAATAGATATGGAGACAACGGACAGCCTTGTTTTACTCCTCTTAAAAGCTCAATACTCTCTGAGAAGTAACCATTATTTACTATTTTACATCTGGGGTTGCTGTACATAACTTTTAACCCATTGTATAAGATATTCACAGAAATTAAAGTAATCCAGGCATTTATATATACATTCTAGTTGTTCTTTATCGAACACTGTTGAAAAATCTGCTACGAAGACCAGGCCTGATATCTTTGATGTTACATAATGTTCAATTGTTTAAAGTAATTGTCGTATATTATCTCCAATATATCGTCCAAACCTGTCTGATCAGGATGAACAATATCTGGTAAAACCTTTTTATTCTATGTGCTATGCATTTCGCCAGGATTTTTGGTGCCTCCAGTTTTATAAATGGACTGGATCTTTATACTTACCACCAGAGTCCTGTTTTAGTAGTAATGAAATCAGACCTTCTTGTTGAGTACATGAACGTCTACAAATCTAAAATATGCTAATAATGGAGTAATTAAAACATGCTAATAATGGATCTTTGAGGACATCAAAAAAGGTCTGATATACCTCTACTGGTATACCATCAAGCCATGGTGTTTTTCCAGGCTGAAAATATTTAATTGCCTCAAAAGATTCCTCTTAAGTAAGTTGGCCTTCACACAGGTCTTTCTGTAAATGTGTTAATTTTACATTATTATTAATATTATTAGGAAATAAATATTTACAGTTAACATCATTCAGTGGAAATGGAGGAGACTGAAAAGAAAACATTATATTTTGCTTTCAAAATATAATTTGGTGAATCATGGATCTTTTTCGTAACATTTCTATGATAAAGATTCAAGAAAACACTTGTGTATTTTTCACAATTTTCCATCCAATTCGCTTTATTCTTGTAAAACATTACACTTGATCGTTCTTGAATAAGTACCTCCAATTCTTTTTGTTTTTACTCTAACCAATTTTGTCCTTCTTTAGGCATTAACTCTGCATTTTTAAGGTTAGGGTTAAGTTTAGGAATTAACTCAGAAATCTTAAGGTTAGGCATGAACTCTGAATGGTTAAGGTAAGGGTTAAGGTTTGGGATAGGCTTTAAACAAAAACTTCAAAAACAACTTTCTATCACTGGATTTCAACATGCAACCTTTTGCATCAGAGGCAGACACCCATCCACCATCCCCGTCCACAACACCCTTGAATGTAACAGCGCTCACTGTTGCCCCTAGTGGCTGGTTCCCACATCATCTCCCAACATCCTCAGACATGGATGGACGTCTAGTACTGACTTGTATCACGGGTGATCTGGCTGGTTTATCATATGTCTGATGTGTTCTTGTGTGTGTATGTGTGTGTGTGTTCGTGTTCCAGGCGACGGGCAGAAGATCTCGGCAGGTGGACAATAGTCCGGAGGGGGTGTGGTCTGCCTGGGAGGAGTGGTCAGGATGTTCTCAGAGCTGTGGAGTGGGCGTGTCACAGAGAACCAGAAAGTGTGAAGCCCCTCCCCGTTCTCTAACTCCTCCCCTCTCCCACTCTCTTCCAAACTGGGGGGGTTCATCGTTCCTCCCAGGGAGGGCCGGGGGTCCCAACCATGGCTCTGTCATCTCCGCCATCCGCCCCTTCTACTCCCCTCATTACTCTAGGAACCAGCCATCCCAGTACGGGGGAGGAGGTGGGGGAGGGACAGAGAGACAGCCAGACACCTTCTATCCCCCCTCACTCCCATCATCCAATCAGAACCCAGGACTGTCTCTCTATCGGGACACTCCTATAGGAGGAGGGGCAGGAGCTGTGCCAGCGCAGTCCTCCAATCCCACGTCTCCCCTCTATCGCCCGGAATTCTCATCACCCAATCAGGGACCAGGTTCTGTTTACCGTTCCCCCTCATTTCCTGCCCCCCCATCCAGCTACAGCCAACCAGCACATGCCGCCCGCCAGCCAGCCAATCCTGGAACAGGGAGGGTGGGAGGAAGTGGGAGCAGAAGGTCAGTGTTGCCCAATAGGGGGGCTCTGCCTGCTAGTAGGTGAGTATGATTGGATGATCGTGTTGGCAAGGAAACTGTTTACTGTAGATGTTGTGTAAATGTTGTTTTAGACGTCATGTAAATGTTAAGACGTTGTTGTTAAGGCGTTAGTAGTATGAGTTGAGTCATTCGGTTGATGTGAGTCATGGGAGTGTGAGTTGCTGTGCCATTAGATCACTAGTTCTGCTCAATATCATGACCTCCATACAGATAGACTCCTTAGGGCTCTCACTCTCCTGTGCTCTGCCTCTAACTCTCACTGTAGGCTGTAAGCTGTTGGCTCCAGTTGTGGAGAATGTCAATCATTTTAAGAGCAGATAAGAGTTCTGTCATCATGTGTAATATTTCCCTGTCTAACCCCCCCCCCCCCCCCCCCCCCCTCTCTCTCCCTCTCTCTCTCTCTCTCTCTCTCTCTCTCTCTCTCTCTCTCTCTCTCTCTCTCTCTCTCTCTCTCTCTCTCTCTCTCTCTCTCTCTCTCTCTCTCTCTCTCTCTCTCTCAGGTCCTCTTCTATCCGTCCGGGTCAGTTTGGTTACGGCAGGGTTCCCTTCTCTCTGCCATTACACCGGCAAAACCGGCAGGCCCGCCACACTGAGCACGGCAATGCTACCATAACAACCCTGGTACTAGAGACCGAGGGGCAGGAGGGAACTATTGTTAACATTGACCAAATGGACAGACCCGGAGAAGGAGAAGAGAAGAGGAGGGGAGAGAAGGAGAGGGAGGGAGGCAATAACCACGAAGGGAATAGGGGAGAGAGGGAGCATGAGAGGAGAGAGGAGGAGAGGAAGACAGAGGGGGAGAGTACGGAGTCACCTGTTGCTAAGGCATTGCTAACAACAACCATAGCTAAACCAGAAAGGAATGGACAGAGGGACACGGACACTCACAGACAGACAGACAGACCAAGACAAGCTGCTGCGGAGCGAGGGAGGGAGAGAGGGAGAGAAAGAGAGCGAGTGCCGTCGACCCTCCCTCACTCACACAGGCCATCTCCCTTCCAGCCCAACCACGACAGAATCATTGATAGACGCGCCCATCCTCCCCTCCCCCCTCTGCCTCACTCCTACCCCCCCCCTCTCTCTCACCCCTACTCACCCCCTCTCCACCGCTCCTCCCACGAGCACAGAGAGAGAGATGAGTTCAACCCTCAGCTCCAATCCCCTCACCCTAGACCCCCCCAACCCAACATCTACCCCCTGCAACAACAGCAGCACCCCCACCCCCTGGCCGAGGGGGAGACAGGGGGACAGAGATTACCCCCCCAGAACTACAGGTGTTCGGGAGCAGAGAATGAGTATCGTCGGTGCTTCTCACAGGTAAGAGCAGATGCCTTGGGTCTTGAAATGCCTCAGTGGTTGGAGTGAAGAGTTAGTATACCAGTAGTTAACTAGGAGGTGGTTCCTGTATGAGTGTAGAGTTAGTAACACTAGTATTAACTAGGAGGTGGTTCCTGTATGAGTGTAGAGTTAGTAACACCAGTATTAACTAGGAGGTGGTTCCTGTATGAGTGTAGAGTTAGTAACACCAGTATTAACTAGGAGGTGGTTCCTGTATGAGTGTAGAGTTAGTAACACCAGTAGTTAACTAGGAGCTGGTTCCTGTATGAGTGTAGAGTTAGTAACACCAGTAGTTAACTAGGAGCTGGTTCCTGTATGAGTGTAGAGTTAGTAACACCAGTATTAACTAGGAGCTGGTTCCTGTATGAGTGTAGAGTTGGTAACACCAGTAGTTAACTAGGAGGTGGTTCCTGTATGAGTGTAGAGTTAGTAACACCAGTATTAACTAGGAGCTGGTTCCTGTATGAGTGTAGAGTTAGTAACACCAGTAGTTAACTAGCAGGTGGTTCTTGTATGAGTGTAGAGTTAGTAACACCAGTATTAACTAGGAGGTGGTTCCTGTATGAGTGTAGAGTTAGTAACACCAGTAGTTAACTAGGAGGTGGTTCCTGTATGAGTGTAGAGTTAGTAACACCAGTAGTTAACTAGGAGGTGGTTCCTGTATGAGTGTAGAGTTAGTAACACCAGTATTAACTAGGAGGTGGTTCCTGTATGAGTGTAGAGTTAGTAACACCAGTAGTTAACTAGGAGGTGGTTCCTGTATGAGTGTAGAGTTAGTAACACCAGTAGTTAACTAGGAGGTGGTTCCTGTATGAGTGTAGAGTTAGTAACACCAGTATTAACTAGGAGCTGGTTCCTGTATGGCCATAGTGATACAGTATCTGTGGTAGTGATGGCTGGTTTACAGTAGTAAGGTGTGTATGGGCAGTCATATGGAAACTGTCTGGCTGCTTGTACTGTTATGATCGGAATATCCTTCACGCTTATACAAGCTGTGTGTGTGCGTGCGTGCAATGCCAGATCTGACCTGTATCTGTAGTGTGTTGGTGTGTGTGTGGGGTGGGGTATATGGCTGTGACCTGTATCTGTAGTGTGTTGGTGTGTGTGTGGGGTAGGGGATATGGCTGTGACCTGTATCTGTAGTGTGTTGATGTGTGTGGGGTGGGGTATATGGCTGTGACCTGTATCTGTAGTGTGTTGATGTGTGTGGGGTGGGGTATATGGCTGTGACCTGTATCTGTAGTGTGTTGGTGTGTGTGTGGGGTGGGGTATATGGCTGTGACCTGTATCTGTAGTGTGTTGATGTGTGTGGGGTGGGGTATATGGCTGTGACCTGTATCTGTAGTGTGTTGGTGTGTGTGTGGGGTGGGGTATATGGCTGTGACCTGTATCTGTAGTGTGTTGGTGTGTGTGTGGGGTGGGGGATATGACTGTGACCTGTATCTGTAGTGTGTTGATGTGTGGGGGGTGGGGTATATGGCTGTGACCTGTATCTGTAGTGTGTTGGTGTGTGTGTGGGGTGGGGTATATGGCTGTGACCTGTATCTGTAGTGTGTTGGTGTGTGTGTGGGGTGGGGTATATGGCTGTGACCTGTATCTGTAGTGTGTTGGTGTGTGTGTGGGGTAGGGGATATGGCTGTGACCTGTATCTGTAGTGTGTTGATGTGTGTGGGGTGGGGTATATGGCTGTGACCTGTATCTGTAGTGTGTTGATGTGTGTGGGGTGGGGTATATGGCTGTGACCTGTATCTGTAGTGTGTTGGTGTGTGTGTGGGGTGGGGTATATGGCTGTGACCTGTATATGTAGTGTGTTGATGTGTGTGGGGTGGGGTATATGGCTGTGACCTGTATCTGTAGTGTGTTGGTGTGTGTGTGGGGTGGGGTATATGGCTGTGACCTGTATCTGTAGTGTGTTGGTGTGTGTGTGGGGTGGGGTATATGGCTGTGACCTGTATCTGTAGTGTGTTGGTGTGTGTGTGGGGTGGGGGATATGACTGTGACCTGTATCTGTAGTGTGTTGATGTGTGGGGGGTGGGGGATATGGCTGTGACCTGTATCTGTAGTGTGTTGGTGTGTGTGTGGGGTGGGGTGGGGTATATGGCTGTGACCTGTATCTGTAGTGTATTGGTGTGTGTGGGATGGGGGATATGGCTGTGACCTGTATCTGTAGTGTGTTGGTGTGTGTGTGGGGTGGGGGATATGACTGTGACCTGTATCTGTAGTGTGTTGGTGTGTGGGGGGTGGGGGATATGGCTGTGACCTGTATCTGTAGTGTGTGGTACAGTCCCATAGTACCAGATGGGTTAACAATCTTTGGATGGGATTTGACTCTAGAATGTCATAAAAGAGACCAGGAAGTGTTCCCTGGAGCCAACGGTTCATGTTGTTTCACTCAGTCCCAGTCAAATCCATGGAGTTCTATTTACCGGGAGGAGGTCCATCTGGCTCCTAGTGTGGACATACTTCCTGAGGAACCTTGGAATGTATGACATCACTGTCTGATCCAGCCACATCTCATTCTACAGTCAATATGACATAATCATGATTGTCCTGTGTGATTTTAACTATCAGAGAGGAGTTGTGTTTGTGTGTGTGTGTGTGTGTGTGTATTGTATTATGAGGGGGAACCCCTGGTTAGTGTTTGGTTGGCCACACACACTCTCCTAGTGTTAAACATGTGTTCCAGTGGCATTAACAACAGTCCTGTGATGGTTCACTCACCAGGCTACATATTTGTGTGGGTGTACTATGTGAATATGTGTCACAACATTCTATGTTTAAGCCTGATCATGTGTGTGTACATGTGTTTACTCTGTTGCATAGAAGCAATAGGGGAACTGAGAGAGGGATAGAGGAAGGAGGGAGAGGAGAAAAGTAGAGGAGGGGGGGGAGTGACTCATTTAAGTAGTAGTGAAAGAAGGTATTGTGTATAGAAATCTCTATGCAGAGGGAGGGAGGAGGGGAGATGGGGAGAGAAGGGCATAGCAAACACCAGGAGAGGGAGAGAGACCTGAGAGAGCAAGAGAGGTCACAGAGAGGTAGAGATAGATATAGAGGTAGAGAGAGAGATGGAGCACTCACAGAGAGATAGATAGATAAATAGATAGATCGATAGATAGAGAGCGATCACAGAGGTAGAGAAAGAGATAGAGATGCTGAAAGAAAGAGAGTGGGTAGAGAAATGCAATACACTCTTATGATTTTTTTTTGTATGGAAATGGAAACCAAAAGGATTCTACCTGGAACCAAAAACGTTCTACTTGGAACCAAAAAGGGTTCATCAAAATGGTTCTCCTATGGGACAGCCGAAGAATCCTTTTAGGTTCTAGATAGCCCTTTTTTTCTATGAGTGTAGGTCAGAGATAGGGGTCAGAAAGTTACTGGGGTTAATGGGGAATATAGCTAGAGGCAGAGCGAGAGAGAGATAGAGTGTAAGAGATACAGAGACATACAGAGGGATAGAGAGAGACAGAGACATACAAAGAGAGATAGAGAGAGGCGGAGAGATAGAGACAGAGAGACAGAGATAGATGAAGAGAGAGACAGAGATAGATGGAGAGAGAGAGACAGAGATAGATGAAGAGAGAGAGACAGAGATATATGAAGAGAGAGAGACAGAGATAGATGGAGAGAGAGAGACAGAGATAGATGGAGAGAGAGAGAGAGACAGAGATAGATGGAGAGAGAGAGACAGAGATAGATGGAGAGAGACCGAGATAGATGGAGAGAGACAGAGATAGATGGAGAGAGAGAGAGACAGAGAGAGAGAGAGACAGCAGGAAGAGAAAGGGAAGTATGTGACAGAGGAAGAAGAGAAGGATTCATGGAAAGGTACACAAGCGGAAAGAGAGAGTGTGTGCATGTGTAAGAAGAGCAGAGGTTTTAGGATGAGAGAGAAAGAGAGGAGAGGAAAGTGTGGAATGTGGAGAGAAACCGACTAAAGGAGAAAAAAACGAGAGGAGTACACTTTGACCTGACTTCTGAGTGAAAGGAACTATTAAGAAAGACTACACCTCTTCTTTTCTCTCACTCACTCACTCCCCCTCTCCGTCTTTTCTCTCTTTCATTCTTCCCTTGCTCTCTTTCCCACATCTACTCTAGAGTCAATATTTACTCAGTGTCAAAGGAGCATGCCTCCACACAACAAGCACCTAGGCCTTATCTACTGTATCTAATATACACTATATATACGAAAGTATGTGGACACCCCTTCAAATGAGTGGATTCTGCTATGTCAGCCATACCCGTTATGTATAAAATCAAGCACACCACCATGCAATCTCCATAGACAAACATTGTAGACAAACTTTGGCAGTAGAATGGCTCTTACTGAAGAGCTCAATGACTTTCAATGTGGCACCATCATAGGATGCCACCTATCCAACAAGTCAGTTCTTCAAATTTTTGCCCTGCTAGAGCTGCCCCGGTCAACTGTAAGTGCTGTTATTGTGAAGTGGAAATGTCTAGGAGCAACAACGGCTCAGCCGCGAAGTGGTAGGCCACACAAGCTCACAGAACGGTGCTGAAGCGCGTAGCACGTAAAAATCATATGTCCTCGGTTGCAACACTGACTACCTAGTTCCAAACTTCCTCTGGAAACAACGTCAGCACAAGAGCTGTTTGTCTGGAGCATAATGAAAGATCACCATGCACAATGCCAAGCGTCCGCTGGTGTGGTATAAAGCTTGCCGCCATTGGGCTCTGGAGCAGTGGAAATGCGTTCTCTCGAGTGAGGAATCACACTTCACCATCTGGCAGTCTGACGGACGAGTCTAGGAGAAGGCTACCTACATGAATGCTTAGTGTCAACTTTGATGGAGGAGGAATAGTGTTCTGTGGCTGTTTTTCATGGTTCGGGCTAGGCCCCTTAGTTCCAGTGAAGGGAAATCTTAACACTACAGCATTCAATGACATTCTATATTTTTTTATTTTATTATTATATATATTTTTTGTGTACTTTTTACCCCTTTTTCTTCCCAATTTTGTGGTATCCAATTGGTAGTTACAGTCTTGTCCCATCGCTGCACTGTACGGACTTGGGAGAGGCGAAGTTCGAGAACCTTGCATCCACCGAAACACGACACTGCCAAGCTGCACTGCTTCTTGACACACTGCTGGCTTAACCCGGAAGCCAGCCGCACCAATGTGTTGGAGGAAACACCGTACAACTGGCAAAACGAGTCAGCGTGCAGGCACCCGGCCCGCCACAAGGAGTTGCTAGAGCGCGATGGGACAAGGACATCCCAGCCGGCCAAATGATGGGCCAATTGTGCACTGCCTTACGAGTCTCCCGGTCGCGGCTGGCCATGTATATAATATACTATACGACTGCATCTATAACAGTCAGTGCTATAATGAGAGATGTATGACAGCTTCATCACAGGAGCAATATTAAGAGCAGTCCAGTTTACTGTATGGTCTAAGATAAGTACCGCTTGAGTTACACTGCTGGTAGAAGTTGCTGCTAGGCACAGATCTGGGATCAGCTTACCCTTGCTAAACTACTGATCTTAGGTCAGTTTCTGGAGGCAACTTCATCCACCCTGATTTACAGCATGATCCAAGTACTGTCAAATGTATCATATAGTTGAAGCAACAATTACTCTACTAAACGGGTATGTACTGTCTGAACAGCCAGTACATAATACCATGTATTATCACGGTATTGGTCTCACACACAACAGAGATGGATGTTGAGAGAGACGTATCCTGCCCTCTCTCCCAAAGTCTTGGCTAAGATAACAGCAGTATTGTTCTCTGAAAAGTTCAGCAATGACAAAATTATTATTGTTTAGAGTTGTTATGAAGTCCCGAACAGACCCAGATGTGCTGGGTAGGACACACACACACACACACACACACACACACACACACACACACACACACACACACACACACACACACACTTTGTCGAGTGGAGTGTGTGTGTAATTATTATCAGGATAGCATGGCTGATAATAATTACACACACACTCCACTCGACAAAGTGTGTGTGTAATTATTATCAGCCATGCTATCCATACTGACTAAGTTTGTTTTCTTCTGGGTCCCTTCCAAATAGTTCCAGGGGCAGCGGTGTCCTTGTGACCCAGTGCTGCATCCAAACTCCTGTGTGTGTTTATGAAGCGTTCAGAGAAGTAGAACATGTTCATTTCTCATTTGACTCTATCCTTCTAGTGAACAGACCCAATGAGTATGTCTCAGTGTACATCTGTTTCAATGTGATGACCTGATAACGTGGGTCGTCCATCTTGGGAGGTGGTGGACAGACAGACAGCTGGCTTCCTGTGCAGTGATGTATGAGAGTCTATTGTAGTGTTTATCACATGGAGGCTCGGCTTCCTCCTGGGTCAAGGCTAACTCTGAGACATGGCTGGAGACTCCTATGGCTGGAGACTGACTGACTGTGGTGTTGTTGGAGTCTACATCCATGTCCATATCTCAGGGTTATAGGTCAAGGCTACAGGCTGGAAAACATGCTTTATCATTAGCCAGGTCAGAATACAAGTCTGAACTGTTGTTCAGTTAGGAAGCTGACCAACAGATTACACATAAACCCACCTGGAAGTGTGTGAGTTGTTTGTGTGTATCTTTGTCTGTTTCTGTGTGTTCTTGAGTTGATATGTACAGCTGTTTATTGATGTGAGGCCCTGGACAGGCTGAGAGGACTAGGGGCCATTCCCAGGTGGGCAATCCCTGTTCCGTCACCTAGATGATCCGTGTGGAAACAGCTGCAGAGGAAGGTTCCCAATAATGTCTGTTCCCCTAAGGAGTTAACTAGGGCACACCCAGGAGGGTGTGTGTGTTTGTGTGGTCAACAATAGCTTTCACAGTGGAATGTTCTGTGTGCTCAAGACTTAGCGTTTGTGTGTTTACAGAACTTCTATGTTTTGCTGTTTATGGGCATTCCAATAGTGTTTTTCTGTCTGTGTTTGTAGAAGTGCAGTTGTCTGTCAGTGTGGGCATCCCCTCTGTCCTCTGTACTGTGTGGCACAGCGGAGGATGTTGAAGGGAGGACGGCTCATAGTAATGCCTGGAATGTAGTCAATGGAATAGTACCATTCCTATGAGCCGTCCTCCCCTCAGCAGCCTCCACTGGTGTGGCAGTAAGAGTAGACCTCAGTAGTACAAAGCCCCTGGGCCTTGGGGAGGGAGACCCTGGTTGATTTCCCTCTCACTAATGGCCCTATTCATTACAGACAGACAGACCCTCCCCTCCTTCTCCTTCTCACCCTTCGTCCCCTCCTCCCTCCTTCCTCCTCCCTCCTTCTCCCCCTCGACCCCCCTCCTCCCCCTCCATCCTATTTCTCACCCATCCCCTCCCTTCTCCCCCCTCCCTCCTTCTCCCCCCTCCCCATCTCTACCCTCATCGCTCTTTCCCCCCCCTTTCCCCTCCTCTCTCCTCCCCTCCAGTAAAACACACCTGTAACTCTCTCCTCCTCTCCAGTAAAACACACCTGTAACTCCCTCCTCCCCTCCAGTAAAACTCACCTGTAACTCCCTCCTCCCCTCCAGTAAAACACACCTGTAACTCCCTCCTCCTATCCAGTAAAACACACCTGTAACTCCCTCCTCCCCTCCAGTAAAACACACCTGTAACTCCCTCCTCCCCTCCAGTAAAACACACCTGTAACTCCCTCCTCCCCTCCAGTAAAACACACCTGTAACTCTCTCCTCCCCTCCAGTAAAACACACCTGTAACTCCCTCCTCCCCTCCAGTAAAACACACCTGTAACTCCCTCCTCCCCTCCAGTAAAACACACCTGTAACTCCCTCCTCCCCTCCTGTAACTTAGCTTACTGTAACTTACTCCCTCTGTCTTTCATTTGCTCACACAACTACTGCCATGCATCGACTCTCTCTTTCCTTCTCTCTTTCTTCTACAGTACCTATTCATTACAGACCCCCCCCCCCTATCCTCCCCTTTGCCCAGCTCTAAAGCACAGCACACCTATAACTTTCACTGGCCTACAACAATATTCTCTGGCTCTCTCACAGGTCTATTCAGTAGCTATTACTCTCTCCCCTTTACCCTTCTCACTCCTTCTCTCCCTTTCTCCTCCCCCAGTAGTAAAACATACCTCAGACTTTAACTGCTCTACTAGATTGGTCTTCACTCTCTCTGTCTTTTACCAGTCTATAGAACTACAGTGACTTGTATCTTTCACCAGTCTATAGAACTACAGTGACTTGTATCTTTCACCAGTCTATAGAACTACAGTGACTTGTATCTTTCACCAGTCTATAGAACTACAGTGACTTGTATCTTCCACCAGTCTATAGAACTACAGTGACTTGTATCTTCCACCAGTCTATAGAACTACAGTGACTTGTATCTTCCACCAGTCTATAGAACTACAGTGACTTGTATCTTCCACCAGTCTATAGAACTACAGTGACTTGTATCTTCCACCAGTCTATAGAACTACAGTGACTTGTATCTTCCACCAGTCTATAGAACTACAGTGACTTGTATCTTCCACCAGTCTATAGAACTACAGTGACTTGTATCTTCCACCAGTCTATAGAACTACAGTGACTTGTATCTTCCACCAGTCTATAGAACTACAGTGACTTGTATCTTTCACCAGTCTATAGAACTACAGTGACTTGTATCTTCCACCAGTCTATAGAAGTATGTGAACCCTTTGGAAATACCTGGATTTCTGCATAAATTGGTCATACAACTTAATCTGATCTTCATCTAGGTCATAACAATAGACACACAGTCTGCTTAAACTAATAACACACAAACAATTATAAGTTTTCATGTCTTTATTGAACACACCGTGTAAACACTCACAGTGCAGGGTGGAAAAAGTATGTGAACACTTGGATTTAATAACTGGTTGATCCAAGTTTGGCAGCAATAACCTCAACCAAACGTTTTCTGTAGTTGCGGATCAGACCTGCACAACGGTCAGGAGGAATTTTGGACCCTCCCTCTTTACAAAACTGTTTCAGTTCAGCAATATTCTTGGGATGTCTGGTGTGAACTGCTCTCTTGAGGTCATGCCACAGCATCTCAATTGGGTTGAGGTCAGGACTCTGACTGGGCCACTCCAGAAGGCGTATTTTCTTCTGTTGAAGCCATTCTGTTGTTGATTTACTTCTGTGTTTTGGGTCGTTGTCCTGTTGCATCACCCAACTTCTGTTGAGCTTCAATTGGAGGACAGATAGCCTAACATTCTCCTTCAAAATGTCTTTATAAACTTGGGAATTCATTTTTCCCTCGGTGATAGCAAGCTGTCCAGGCCCTGAAGCAGCCAGCAAAGCAGCCCCAAACCATGATGCTCCCTCCACCATACTTTACAGTTGGGATGAGGTTTTGATGTTGGTGTGCTGTGCCTTTTTTTCTCCACACACAGTGTTGTGTGTTCCTTCCTTCCAAACAAATCAACTGTAGTTTCATCTCTCCACAGAATATTTTGCCAGTAGCACTATGGAACATCCATGTGCACGTTTGCAAACTTCAGATGTGCAGCAATGTTTTTTTTTGGACAGCAGTGGCTTCTTCCGTGGTGTCCTCCCATGAACACCATTCTTGTTTTCTGTTTTACGTATCATAGACTCGTCAACAGAGATGTTAGCATGTTCCAGAGATTTCTGTAAGTCTTTAGCTGACACTCTAGGATTCTTCCTAACTTCATTGAGCATTCTGCGCTGTGCTTTTGCAGTCATCTTTGCAGGACGGCCACTCCTAGGGAGAGTAGCAACAGTGCTGAACTTTCCATTTATAGACAATTAGAGATACTTTTGTGGGATCTTGTTGCCTGTCAGCACTATTTGTACAGCTTCACGTTTCGTTCGTTGATTTTGTTGATTGTGTTCGGTGTTCTTTTATTAAAAGGAAAATGTACGCCTACCACGCTGCACCTTGGTTCATTCCTTATAACGAACGTGACACCAATGCTTCTTGTGAATAGAAAACTCTAAAGCTCTAACCAACATCTCCAATCTCGTTTCATTGATTGGACTCCAGGTTAGCTGACTCCTGACTCCAATTAGCATTTGGAGAAGTCATTAGCCTAGGGGTTCACGTACTTTTTCCAACCTACACTGTGAATGTTTACATTAAGTATTCAATATAGACAAGAAAAATACATGTGTTTGTCTATTGTTGTGACCTAGATGAAGATCCAATCAAATGTGATGACCAATTGATGCAGAAATGCAGGTCATTCCAAAGGGTTCACATACTTTTCTTGCCACTGTGGACTTGTTGTGAGAAGATTCCGTAGTTCACTGAAGTTCTGTGTTATTCTAGGAATGTTTCTGTTCCGTGTTTCTGACGTCTGTAACAGTTGATTTATAACACCCTTCTTCTTTCATTTCCCCATTGCCTCTCTTTCTCCTCTTTCTTCAGTTTCAATACTGTCACAAAACTCTCGCTCTCTTTCTCCTCTTTCTTCAGTTTCAATACTGTCACAAAACTCTCACTCTCTTTCTCCTCTTTCTTCAGTTTCAATACTGTCACAAAACTCTCGCTCTCTTTCTCCTCTTTCTTCAGTTTCAATACTGTCACAAAACTCTCACTCTCTTTCTCCTCTTTCTTCAGTTTCAATACTGTCACAAAACTCTCGCTCTCTTTCTCCTCTTTCTTCAGTTTCAATACTGTCACAAAACTCACTCTCTTTCTCCTCTTTCTTCAGTTTCAATACTGTCACAAAACTCTCGCTCTCTTTCTCCTCTTTCTTCAGTTTCAATACTGTCACAAAACTCTCGCTCTCTTTCTCCTCTTTCTTCAATTTCAATACTGTCACAAAAC